>NW_009646395.1:257808-284289 GCF_000708025.1 Charadrius vociferus | reverse complement strand
CATAAGATGACCTAAAAAGGGGAATCTTGCAGCATTATGACATTATCAGGCAGAGTGGTTGACTACTGGGGAAAGAGCCTGTTGCAGCTTTTGCCATTGTATTTCAAGGTTTTGCCTCTTTTCTCTCCCACCCCCCCAATAACAATGATGTAAGATATTAAATTAAGTGGTAACGATGTATGAAGCTGTGGTTATCATAAAATATTTACACCCCGGGAGTGTTGTAAACACACAGTGGAGCCCTAATTAACCATAGGTAGTCTACAATTATCCCATGGTAATTACCCTAATTGGAATTGGCTCATTATGGGGAATAGAATAGAATTTGTTTTCTGTTTGGTACTGAAAAACAGAGTTGGCAATTAACTAAAAGCAGCAGCCGCTTCATCCGACTTAAAAAAATTAAATTGCCCTCTTGGAGCCTGTCACAGTTCCCACAATCTGAGTAGTTTTACAAACAAAACAAATGATCAGATCCAGTTTCCAAAACGTGTGTACTTTCATAACCTTGTCTCTGTGTCAGCATTATCAATGAATCGGGTGATTAATAACTGTGATGCACAATGGTCCATAAAAAACCCAGAAGGGGCTATCCAAAGCACTCGGAGGTGCACAAATCATCTGCTCTGTGAAGCTATTAGAGGAGTTGTGGAAGCAGAGCGAGAGAGCACACACTTTCTTTTGCTATGGGAATTATTCAACAGTGAAGACGGAGAGGATCTCTGCCTTGTTAAAGCATGACGAGCAATATTTCTTATCAGGCCTCTCCTCCCCTGGACATTGGGAAATCTTGCAAGTGTAGAGAGGCAGATCCCAGGTTATTTGCAAGGGAGTAATCCTATGCCTGTGGAGCTGGCGCAGGCTAACAGGACCCCTCCCACAGCCCAGGGCGCTTGGCCATCACCCCAAATGCTCGCTCCTGAGCCCCTGTTAGCAAAAGGGTCGAACGCTCGTGTGCAGTACACTGTGGGTGTATCCTCAAGAAGTGCTAAATAAGGCCAGTGCACAGGAGGCTGAAAATCCTGGCTCCTTTCCCAAGCATTCCCAAATGCTGGAAGCAGCTTTCCAGTACCTAAAGGGGGCCTAGAAGAAAGATGGGGAGGGACTCTTTATCAGGGATTGTAGTGACAGCATGAGGGGTAGCGGTTTTAAACTGAAAGAGGGCAGATATAGATTAGATGTTAGGAAGAAATTCTTTCCTGTGAGTGTGGTGAGACACTGGAACAGGTTGCCCAGGGAAGTTGTGGATGCCCCATCCCTGGAAGTGTTCAAGGCCAGGCTGGATGGGGCTTTGAGCAACCTGGTCTGGTGGAAGGTATACCTGCCCATGGCAGGGGGGTTGGAACTAGATGATCTTTAAGGTCCATTCCAACCCAAACCATTCTGTGATTCTACAAAACAGTCAGGCATGTTTTCGTCAGACTAAGAGAACTGGTGCTTCTCCTCCATCAAGGCTGGCAGAGGAGCACAGGGAAAGAAAGGTCACCTGCTGTTGGATACCATCCCGAACCAAAGAGGAGGTGGGTTTTCTGGACTAGACTGATCCCTGCTGGCCAAGGCTATGGCCAGGCACATGGCTCTGCAGCTGCTCAGCTGAGTAAAGATGTTGCGGTTCCCAAATGCCCAAATGCCCATCCCTGCCCCTCCTTCCCCACCAGACAGCCCTGATCCCTTATACCCACCAGCATCAGCGTGATGAGAGTATGGGGGACCAGGAACAGCTTTACCTGGGGCTGCTACTGGCAGAAAAGGACCTGCAATTGCAGCCTGAGGATTTAGGACAGCATGCTGCCGCTGTGCGGAATCTCCTGTTTCTAATTTTATTTTCCTATCTGCTCATAAATGCCATGAAAAATTAAATTAAAAAAGAAGTGTAGGGTGTTACAAAGTCCTGTCAAATGACTTGTATCTTCTAAGTCATAAATTAACGATTTGTTTTCTCCATCTGTTTTGCCTGATACAAACAGGAACAGTTTGCTTTTGCCGAGAGTGGAAATGCCTCGGCTGAAATGATCTTGTGGAAATAGGAAGATGCAAGAAGAAAACATTCAAGCAGTCTGTAGCAGTCTGCTACAAACAGAAGGAAAGAGCACAAAAGGAAATATGACTTGGAGGACAAACACATCTGGCACGTTATTATTGGTTACTTCCTACCATACAACATGCCCTCAGCTGGTACGTATGTAGCTGTTTTCCTCAATTCATGAAAAACCATGTTTTTTTACTTCCCTCTTAAAAGTATGACCTGCCTACCTCTCTGTCATGTCTGTGACTTTCAATGTTGTTGGGTCCTCAGGCCGTTATTTTCAGTGCTGTTTTTATTTTTTTCCAGCAATTACACTGCTACCTTCAAAGAGAAAACCAGTATTGCCAGTTATGAATGAGGTTAACTGCAAAAAGCGAGAAAAGGAAGAAGCTGGAGACATGCCTAAGCAGTATTTCTACAACACTGCCAAAAGGAAATACATCCTTATGCTTTGGAGACAGTGAACAAGGTGGCTTTTGGCCAGAGCGAATAAGGTAAGCCCTGTACATCTAGGGAAATGGTTTGTTTTTTCTTTATTGTAGTAATCAAATCTATCTAAATAATTTTTCTCTGTTTTTCAAATATCTTGACGTTGGATGCTAGCAAAAATTTGTGGCTAGATGTTAGCTATTTGCCTGTGATTATGCCTGGGAAAAGGAGGCAGGGCTCCTGCACAGGGAGGTTGTTGGTGAGGTTTTCTACATCTGCACGGTGGCTTTCAGAGGACCTCAAGACCAGCAGGAGAGGAAATATGTTGGTCCCATCAGGAGAATTAGACTTGAGTTTGACCATGATCTTTGCTCCTCCCTCAGCCTCCTCCCAAAGTATCCTGGGACTTTAGTTTTTGGGGCTGAGGCAAGTGGAGGCATACTGGAGAAAGAGATATTACAGAAAACAGCGGTTTTGCTTCTTAGGATCTCAGTGGGAAGATAACAGACACTTAATGAGAAAGAACAAAAAAGGGCAAAGCTCTGTGCAAAGACCACTTATAGACTATATTGAAAAATGATGGCTGTCTTTCACAGAAATATTATAAAAATTGTATATAAAAAAAGTGTGCACCCACATGTCAAATTTATTTTTTTGCTTTCCCTTATCTCATCTACTTGTTTCTACTTCTCATACTGCCCCTTGTCTAAAGCAGCTTAGTTTCAACAGTCTTTTCTCTGTCAAACTCTTCTTTTGCTCCCAAGCGTCTTCCAGCAGTTCTCAGCGCAGTGTGACTGGCACGCAACACCCTGCTCAGGCTCCCTAAGGGATGGAGACCCTGGCCAGGGAGCTTCATTGCCAAGGAGAGCTGCAAAGCGATCTGTCAAATCGGTACCCTTCTGTTGTGTTTTTGACATGTTTATGTTTTCAAGAAGGAGCCAGTTCACTTAGTGAGTCTCTATTTTTAGGTTTGTGCAAAGCAGCCCTTGGTATTTCATGTTGAAGATGGAGATGAAAGGACATCTGCAAGGTGAAGGTCTGCATAGCCAAAATGGAGTTGGCTTCCTGGCCAGTACTTCCACAGGGACTAAAGATGCGCAGTTTGTGTGCAGTGCAGATTGTCACAAGAGCCCAAATACACTCACTAGATACTTTTTCTGTTTGCTTGTTTTTGAAATACCCAGTCTTTAGCTTTGCATCAGTTGCATTTTATGAGCTTGTCCCCCTTCAATGTTGAATAAAGTATGCAGAGGACTATGCTGGCAAAGAGGGAAAACCAAACACAACATCTACAAGACTGCTTGAAAACCTCTATAAACCAGAAAGAGGTTTAGAGAAAATGTCTAGGTGAATGTAGCCTCCTTTGGGATTACCCAGTATAGGGCACTGCCACCCAGAAATTTTCACACCAGTTCCCTACAAGCTAATTCTGATTCTAGAAGGGACCTGGTCATCACAGCATGACCGTGCCTTGGTTCACTGCCCTTCCCAAGCAGCAGCAGATTATATTTGCATCGATAGTCTCCTTGCTCGCTTGTCAATGCCCTTTTTCAACATCCATGTTTAGAGCTAGTCTGGGCATCTTTATATGATACTGCACTGTGCTACATAAATGTAACCTTTAATTTTGTTTTGTTTCTTTTGAAATAAATGTAACCGCTTAATAATTGCCAAGATGACATTTAGGTTTTTCTTTTTATTTTGAAATATGAATACATGTTTCAGTTCTCCAGTCTAGTAAGAAATATCATATTTAATGGGCTCAGACATGTTGTTAAATCATTTTAGATGTTACCACTGTATTCCCATTTTTCCTTAAGTTATTAATTTGTTCCAGCACTCCTTCTTTTGGCAAGAAACTCAATTGCATAAGCTGTTGGATCAGCTTTTCACTGAGTTTGAACTCAGTGATTTTTTGCTTCAGCAAAAAGAAAGAGCTGAGTAAAAGAGTTTTCAGTTTAGAAATATTTCTCCTCCTCCAGGATTTTGGGTACCCATTAACTCCAGCAGGAGTGGAGGCGCTTAGCGCTTTCCAGCATTGACTTGCTGAACCAGAGATGCTCCTGTAACCTTGTCCAGCTTCCAAGGAGCTGTGCTGCTGCAGTGTCATTCCCACTTGTCCTCTGTTTCTCCCTCTGTGATCTTCCGACTTTTTTCTTTAAGTGAAGGCATTGGTTTTCTTGGAACAAGCTGCAAAATCTACCCCTCCCTCCGCGACAAATGTCCTATCAGTTGTAATACAGCTAATTTCTCGGAAGTATACTTTTTCTTTTTATTGGGTAAGTAAAGTACTGTTAATCACTAGTGGGTGTTTTAGGTAACTGAAAGCCAACCTGATGAGTGAGAAATGCCTGGCAGGTGAACTTGATGGTTCTTTCAGTTGTTAGTTGTTAGTTGACATTGCTTGCAGCGACTCCTTCCTTGCTTTGCTTGCATAAAGCACTCGGGAAATTTGTAACCAACAAGGAAAATATGTATTAAAGTTATAATGCCATAATAGCTTAAGAAATTTTTACCTTGCTGGGATTCCTTCTAAAGCAGTACATTACAAGGGAAAATGCAGTCCTCTGCAACAGATACTGCAGCAAAGCAAACCTTGAAGTGCTCTTGAAAGCTCTCAGTGATTCCTCTTATGGAGCATGTTGAATGTAATGATGGTGATAAGTGATTCACATTGCTCTGTCTCATAGATCTCAAACTTGCCTGCACAGCTGGCTCTGTGGGGTTTTCTAACACTTCTGTTCATCTCAGTAGATCCAGGTTCCAGATGGAAAATTTGTATTCTGTGAGACAGTCCTTGTGAAAACCTTGTGTCCCTGGGGCCAGGTTGAGTTCTATCTCCAGCTTCTCAGGGGACGATTGTTTCGTTCTTTCATCTTCAGGAGACTTCACTCTTAAAGTGAACTTGATTTCAGGCTTCACACATCCTTTACAAGGGTCCAGCTTACAAGGTAGAGGCTAAAAATTTGGATCTGATCCATTCTCAGCCAGTAGCTAACTTCTCTGTCTATGGCTGTTGAACATGATCTGCTGGATGCTACTCTGTCTCAAATAGTCCCTACGCCAACAGTCACTAGGAGATGTGAAGGCAAAACAGGGGAAATACAACCCCAGCCACATTGCTTACAGCGTTGTTCTAAGTCTCCATTGCTGACACCGTCTGGGACAGCCTCCTGGGTTAAATGGCTGTTTGTTCTAACCCAGTGGGACTCTTCCTGTGTGCTTCCTTGGGTAAACGATTCAATTTCTGTGCATCTCCATTTCCAGGTCTAGAAAATGGCGCTAATGCCTCACCATAACTGTGTTTACATGACAGGCAAACCAGGGCAGAATTCTAAAAATATTCAGGCATCCGAAGAGGGTAATAGGGTTTTCAAAAGAACACAGGTATCTAACTTCTCTTGGAGTAAATCCCAGTGAATGACTTTGAACACTTGCTGCTCAAACAAATGGGGCTCAGATCCCAAAGGTTGTGTGAAAGGAGTCTGCATGAAGCTTTGGCTCTTTCTTCTTGCAAACAGAGATTAGACTTTTTTTTTTCCCTTGAAAAATTAGACCACTTTTGTTGGAATTTTTCACTGAAATGAAGATTTATATACACAGGCTTAAATAATACCTCCTTTTCAGTTGCCTACCGTTGCTCCATACAGTTAGCTGATTTTTCAAGACGTTTAAAGATTAAGATATACTTTAGTTTGAAACTCCTTTTCTTTTATCTTTAGTCTTGGTCACAAATGCAGCTTTGTAAAGGCATCTGGTTGATGTGATTCAGAATGCATTTTACAAAACCACTTGGCTCTTTGGAGAGAATTGATTTCTTTGTCAGCAAGAGTGATTGACAGTACAAACCCACACAGTCTAAAAGGAGATGCAGAGACAGGATCTGACAGTCCATCACAACACACCTCTTGAGTTAGCAAAGTCCCGTGCAGGAGTCGTGCACCGGGCTCAGTGATGGGGGCAGGCATTTAATCAGGTGATGAAGGCATGTGATGAGCATGCCAGACACAGTGACGAAAATGGCACAGGGAAACCATGTGCCGTGGGAGAGGCTGTTGCTGGAGCATCTGTCTCCGAGCGGTGCTGGTCCCCGGCTGCAGTGCAGCCCCCCCTGCCCAGGGAAGCCAGGCACCAGGCACAGCTACTCGGAGGCCCTGGATGGTGGGTGTGAAGGGGAGTACAGAAATGAGTCCTGTGATCATGTGTGGGACTCAATGGGTCTGGCACCACCTCAAGCAGATGTTCTTGGTCCCTGTTTCAGTGGGCTGAGCTGGGGAACAGCACCAAGCCTTGGCTCAGCAAGGCTCTCCAAGCTGTACTGTGAGCGTGGCCAAGTCCTGCGGAAGTCGATGTGCAGAGCTGGAGTCTTCACTAGTGCCTTCATCTCAGACAACTGTTCAGAAACCTGGATGAATCATATTACCAGTGCTAAGCACTGAATCATGCACCTAGCAAATCTGCCAGCAACAAAATTTATAGGTAAAAAATAAGTCAGCACACCTCTTTAAAGTGTTGGCAGCATTTTATCAGGAGAAGTATTTGGATCTTATAACCATATGAGCTTTCCAAAGTATTAATTTAATTGCACAGCCACCTTCTTATCTAATTTGCCCCTAGCCAGATCTTAAAAATGATTTAGACTTCAAAGACGATAGTAATCCCACATGCACAAAGACACTTGGAAAAACTATTTCTTTGAAATGTAACTGATTACAAACTAGTGTTGATTGCCTGTGCTTTCCTTGCAGCATTAGGTTTTCTGTGGGCATGGGGTGCTCTTGTAATTTGTCAACTGCTACCACTATTTAGGATCAGTTAAGCTTTCTCACATTAATTAAAAACCGTAATTAAATAACTAAAAAGCCCCTCACTATGACTCAGTCTCAGAGTGTGCATCTGGCCCTGGTTTGAGATGGAGGGGGAAAAAAGAGTGAAGCTATGTCAGAAATTTCCGGGATGTTTTCTTTTGATTATCCCATAAAGGCACTCCGCTGAAATGATAATGGCTGGGAAATAAAAGAAAGAGACAGACATCTCTCATTGAGCTGGAAAGGACTGCAGTAAATCTTTCTGCTTATATTGCATTTTGAACTGAGAGTGCAGTACAGGACTAACAGATCATGAACAGAAGGTGCAAAATAAATATTCTTTTAAAACACTTTTTAATTGTAGCCCTGTAAAAGTCTTGGTGAACTTTATTTAAGAAGATTCGTCTCCATGAGATGTGCATTCCACTCTTACTCTCCCATATTGAAACAAAAGAGGAAGATGAGTATTAAAGAAGCATATTTGCTCTTCCAAATGGTTACCACTGCATTTAATAGCCATACATTTATATATTTTAAAAGATTAGGGTGTAGCTTCTGAGTACAGAAAAGAAAGAAGAGCACTGTGCATAAGCTTTATCATACTGCACAAGATCTGCCTCCCCTAACTGAGTTTGGCCACTTTTATGTTGTTTTAGTGACCACATAAAACAGGGAGGGTAGGATACCTCAACTTCTGCCACCTGATGGAGATGACATACATGTTGTAGCTAAAGCTTTCTAACAATTAAACTGTCCCGATCATAACATAAAGACGAGACATATTTCCTCATAACTCCCCATCTAGATTCCATGAGAGCTGTTCAAAAACATTTGTTGAACAGCTGTCTCTAGAAAGAAGAGTGTGCTGATGAAATGTATTTCTTAAATTGATACAGATTTCAGTGGATTGCTGCTTGGAGTTATTTTTCGAGAAAAAAGTTTTTGGAGTGAAAAAGTCATCACTATAAAATACACTTTGTTTTTCTACAAAAAAAAGGTTCAAAATGGTGTTTACTAAGCTGAAAATTTGGAGTCATACAAAGTAATTTTTTGAAAGAGGGAATATTTTGTGATAACAGCTGGCTTTAGAGCTCAATTTAGTTTAAAAGAAAAAAAGATTATCTTTTCCATGACAGAAATCCCCTTTTTATGGGCTCAAGATTCTTATTTTTGTCATGGTAGATGGAATTATTTTTTCTTGATAAAAGCAAAAAGGTAATCGCTTTGTTTATTTACCTTTCATTTATTCCTATGCTGTAAACACATTCAATTGGAAAACACTGCTCCCTTATTAAGAGGCTGTGATCTCATTTGTGAAATCACAGAATCATAGAATCACAGAACGGTTTGGGTTGGAAAGGACCTTAAAGATCATCTAATTCCAACCCCCCTGCCATGGGCAAGGACACCTCCCACTTGACCTGGTTGCTCAAAGCCCCATCCAGCCTGGCCTTGAACCCTTCCAGGGATGGGGCATCCACAACTTCTCTGGGCATCCTGTTCCGGTGTCTCACCACCCTCACAGGAAAGAATTTCTGCCTAATATCTAATCTAAACCTACCCTCTTCCAGTTTAAAACCATCACCCCTTGTCCTGTCACTACCGGCCTTGGTAAAAAGTCTCTCTCCATCTTTCTTATAGGCCCACATTTATATATTAAAAGGCCGCAATAAGGTCTCCCACAACACCAACTCTTTCAGTCTTTCTTCATAGAAGAGGTGTTCCAGCCCTCTGATCATCTTTGTGGCCCTCCTCTGGACCTGCTCCAACAGGTTCATGTCTTTCTTGAACTGGGGACCCCAGAGCTGAATGCAGTATTCCAGACAGGGTCTCATAAGAGTGGAGTAGAGGGGCAGAACCACCTCCCTCGACCTGCTGGACACACTTCTTTTGATGCAGCCCAGGATACAATTGGCTTTCTGGGCTGCAAGTGCACATTGCTGACTCATGTCTGATTTTTCATTCACCAGTATCTGCAAGTCCTTCTCCATAGGGGTGATCTCAATCCCTTCATCCCCCAGTCTGTATTGATATGGGGGATTGCCCTGACCCAGGTGCAGGACATTGCAGTTGGCCTTGTTGATCTTGATCTAGCAGCTTAACTTCCCAGACTGGAAAACAAATAAAGGGAGAGGAATTGCAGAACCACAGAAATGCTGGATGGGAAGAAGTCTTTGTGGCCCCCTAGCCCAGCCTCCTGCTCAGAGCGGCAGTTCTGCTCGTGCCAGATCAGCTCTGTTATGGTTTCGTCCAGGTTAGTCCAGACAGCCAGAGATATCACCACCTCTTCAGAACAACTGACCACTACTGCTCTCTCTTTCTATTAAGTTTTTCCCAATGCCCAGCTTGATTGTTCTGACCAGCAAATTGTGCCTGTTGCCCTTGGTCATATTATCTGTCTCACAATACTAAGAGGGATTTGGTCATCATCTCTGTAATTGAAATCCAAGTAGGCTGTCATTACAGCGTCCCTTAGCCTTCTCTTTGCCAGCCTGAGCTGCTGCTCACAAGCAGGGAAGACCTGATGGCAGCTCTGGTCGCCCAGGGCAGCCCACCTGCAACAACCATGAGATGCTGCATGTTGGGGTCCAGAGGAAGGCTGGAAGGTGTGCAGCAGAGATGGGACTCCAGGTTTGGGGGAGAAAATGGGGGCTTATTCAGGGATCACCAGGCACGATCCCCTGGGTAGCTGCTGTGAAGAACAGTGCCCAGGACAGCTGTCGGGTTTCTCGAGGAAATGGCAACAGATCCCACTTCAGCATCCCAAGTGTTCCTTTCCTGTGCTTTTCCTCCTGTGTGGTAACTTCCAGTTTCACACTGGAGTTCTATACCATTAAAGAGCTCATTAGCACAGAGCATGACTGCTTCCCCTCTTCTTCCCTGCCTGTCTTTCCTGATTAGCTTGTACTCATCCAGAACCATGGTCCTCTTCTCGGTGCAGCATCTTACCATGTCACCACCATCCTAGTCCTGTTGTAGCCCTACCACTGTGCCTGGACTTGTGGGTCCTTCTGTTGTCCACGCTTTGCACGTGAGCTCTGTACAAGCAGTAACCCTCTGAATCAACTGTCCTTCTGAGCAGGAATACAAAAGTCCCTCTGGGGGCCTTCTCTCTTGCATATCTCCTCTGTTTGCAGCTTCTCTTTCATCTCTGGACTTCAGCCCTTGTTTCTTGGTGAATCTAGTTTAAAGATTTCAGCAGTTCAACAAACACAGCCACGAAGTTCTCTCTCTCTCTCCAATGGGTTCCCTCCCTTCTCAGCAGTCCTTGCTCAGAGTCAGACAAGACAACATGGTGAAGGAAGCTGAGTGCTTGCTAGTGATCCCAGCTGTGCAGTCAGACACTGGTCTGCTCCTTTCAGGGCCTTTCCCTGTGACTGTAAGGATTAACAAGAACACCACTTGGGCCCCTGAATCCCCTCAGCCTTCCTCCTGAGGCTTTATGGTCTTTAATCTGCTCAGGGTTTTCTGTGGCTGTATCACTGGTATCCATGTGGATGAGCAGCAAAGAAGAGCAGTCAGGCATCTGCTTTGGCAATCTCTCTACAGTATCATGGATCTGGGCTCCAGGCAAAGCTTCTGCAGCACCAGCTCTGCTGGGATGATAGGTGTGGCTGGCAAAGGGGTGCTTCTCTTTCCTACAGAAGGGGGGTCACTGGCCACTAACACTTGAAAAATTATTCTGATAGTGTTATTCATAATCTGAAGAGAGAGATGTCCATCCCCGAGCCTCCCCCAGCAGGACTTGTTCCTTTTCTATTGCAAGTGGACGTGGGAAAGAAGCCTTTCTCCTGGTGACTGAAGTCATGTGTTTCCAGCTTCCCCTGTCCTGAAAGTCTATGTCCTTTCTTACCTTGGTCATGTCAACCTTTTTGTTCTCTGTTTTCTAGGAAGCAGGAAGCTGGATGTGTGTTCGCTCTGCCTGTCTGCAGGGTCCTTCGCTTGGCAGGGCACCCCTTGCGCTACCTCCGTTTTCCTGGCACGGGTCACTTGTGAACATCAGAACCACCTCATGCTGCTCCTCTCGTGCTGTTGACTAGGAAAAAGAACTTGACATTTTTTTCCAACTGTCTGGGAAATCTGCACATTTACTTCTGTGTAGACTGAAGGTAAGAAATGTATGCTCTGTGCTTGATCTGCTCCCTTATTCTCATGCAGGTAGACTGCAAGAATTAGAGAAGGGGAAGACCAGAGAAACACTCCTCTGGAACGGCAGTAGACACAGGGAGCCATGCAAGCACAATCTGGACTACGAGGCCACTGAATGTGATCTGTGAAAATTGATATCACTTCTTCTCCATTAGCTCTTAAGGCAGTTAATTGCAGGGTTGAATTCCTTCTAAAAGTTTCAGCTGTAGCCATTTGTCCACTATTTCTAGTAGGCATGAGTAGCTACACTTGGACAGCAAGGCAAAAATATGATCCAAAAGTGGATTTTGGTAGTAGTGTGAAGTACTTCTAAAGAATATGCTTTGTGAGAGATTTATTTTATGAAATGGGATTTCTGTTTCCACAGTATAAAAGCCATAAAAAGTTATGAGAAAATGCAAAGCTGTGTACAACATCTTTACAGGCACTTTGGCTAATTTATGTGTGTGTGTGGGGAGAGGTGAATTGCATCTTATCCTTGCAATTGCTATTTTTCAGATGGGCCAGTCCTTTCTGGACATTCTGGCCCCAAATACAGTGTGTTATTTATTCACCTGAAGGTTAAAGCAAAAACATGCTGGAGCACCTGACAGGGCTCTGCTCAGTGCACATCTCTGCCTTTGGAAATTGAGGAACAGGCGGGTCATGGCATGTCCTCACTGCATGGCTGAGGGTCAAATTGAGAAACCTGCGTCACACGGAAGTGAACAGCTACATCCAAAGCATGCAGCAAAGTGTCACATGGAGATTCCATGTCATCCCAAAACATATTCTGTCCATATGAAAAGACCTCTACTCTCCACAAGACTGATTAGCTCAAGCACAGCTCTAAGCTAACACAGAGGCAACCTACACTACCAGAGCTAGTTCTGCTTATGTTAATTTGGGCTAAATCTGTCTGTTATGCCTTATTACAGCACGTAGACATACCCTCTCTCTCTTTTTTTTTTTTTTTTATTTCTTTCTGGTAGCATTCATTAAAACCACCCATGTCTGTCTCCTGGTGAATTTTACTAGTTTCATATTTTTGCTGAAAGTCAGAATTCAGGAAAAAAGGAAGCCATAAATAGGCAGGGCAGGACTTCCTGTCAAGCAGCCCATATAGTCTTCTTCTACGGACTCTGCAGTTTTTCTGTGCATATCTTCAGGTTTTTTGGTTGCTTACTTCTCAAAATCCCTGCACTAAACTGAACCACCCCACTGATGTTCCAGTTACTCAGTGTGTATCTGTGTTGACCACCTTTGCAGCTAGATCAAATGTCTGCCCAAAATCTCCTCACCTGTGTACTGAAAAATATGTCTGCTGAGAACTGTTCAAGACAGCTGAATATACTGTCAAAACCACATAGTCAGTTCATGCCCCAAGCCTCTTTCTAGATTGGACAGACAAGACAGAGAAAACAAGATAATTGTCTTTTTTCAACTCTATGCAGACTCTTTACAAACAATGACTCTACATTTCTCTCAATGAACAATTAATGTCAATAGATTTCAGAAACATAGAATCATAGAATGGTTAGAGTTGGAAGGGACCTTGAAGATCATCTAGTTCCACCCCCCCTGCCATGGGCAGGGACATCTCCCACTTGACCTGGTTGCTCAAAGCACCATTCTACCTGGCCTTGAATACTTCAAGGGATGGGGCATCCGCAACTTCTCTGGGCAACCTGTTCCAGTGTCTCACCATCCTCACAGTAAAGAATTCCTTCTTAATATCTAATCTAAAACTCCCTCTTCCAGTTTAAAACCTTTACCACTCACCCTATCGCTACGTTTCCTGATGAAGAGTCCCTCCCCATCTCTCATGTAGGCCCCCTTTAGGTACTGGAAGGCTGCTATGAGGTCTCCCTGGAGCCTTCTCTTCTCCAGGCTGAACAACCCCAACTCTCTCAGCCTGTCCTCACAGGAGAAGTGTTTCAGCCCTCTGATCATCTTTGCAGCCCTCCTCTGGACCTGCTCCAACAGGTCCATGTCTTTCTTGTACTGGGGACCCCAGAGCTGGGTGCAGTACTTCAGGTGTGGGGTCTCACCAGAGCGGAGTAGAGGGGCAGAATCAACTCCCTTGACCTGCTGGCCACACTTGTTTTGATGCAGCCCTGGATACGATTGGCCTTCTGGGCTGCAAGTGCACATTGCCGGCTCATGTTAAGCTTCTCATCCGCCAACACCCTGAGGTCCTCCTGAGGGTTGCTCTCAATCCATTCTCTGCCCAGACTGCATTTGTGTATGGGATTGCCCTGTCCCACATGCAGGACCTTGCACTTGGCCTTCTTGAACTTCATCAGGTTTGCACGGGCCCACCTCTCCAGCCTGTCCAGGTCCCTCTGGATGGCATCCCTTCCCTCCAGAGTGCTGACCACTCCACACAGCTTGGTGTTGTCAGCAAACTTGCTGAGGTTGGACTCAATCCCGCGGTCCATGTTGCCGACAAAGATATTGAACAGCACTGTACCCATTAACTGACCTCTGAGGAATGCTTCTCGTCTCTGGTCGCCACTTGGACATTGAGCCATCCAAGTGGTATTCTGCACATATTCTGCAGTGGTATAAACTAACATTTCAGCAGACATGAGAAAGCAAACATGCTTCTTTCTCAATGGAGAAAAGCTGTAAGAAATAATAGCCTATATCTCATTCTATAAAAAGAGTTTCCTTACAAGTAAGACCAGTGGCATCTGATAATCGCAAATATTTGTATTAAAAAAAACACAACTGTTTCAAATTTCTACCAGTGCTCTGCTTGAAGTATATGTGGATAACTTTTTAAGTTTGCCTGTTGATGGCTATGCTATGATTGTCGCTGATCTGGCCATCCAGCTTAATTTTTCTATGGTGGGCCATGTGGAAACCCTGAGTAAATTAAGGAGATGACAGTTTGAGTGAGATTCAAACATTAGGTAGCTGCAGTTCAGATGATTACATCTTATCAAGGCCCTTTTGGAGCAACAGACACTCTGTGTGATACACATTGAACAGGGTGAAAGAGATTGTGCTCTAGAAGCACCCAGGGCTGTGCAGATGTAGATATCCACATTTGATGAGACGATTACCAACCTTGGCAACCATGGAAACCAAAGTCACAGAAAGACTTTGTTTGGTCCTGTTTTCGCTACTGACACGAAGGGGGAGGAGGGCCTGTACAGGAGAAAGTACATTCCACTTGTCATAAGTGGTTAGATCTGTGCTTCAAGGGTGTCGGATATTAATTAAGTACACAAATTACAAAAGAAAAACAATGAATGATGCTTGATGCTCCCAGGGTCTGAATTTCAACGTGGTTGGGATGAGGGCTACAGATGCTATCAGCTCCCTGCTATGCCCCAGGCTATGGTTACAGTTTAGCAGTTGATAGGATTTGCTGAAGTGCTTAGGGACTGGTGTGGCTGATTAGTTTTTGTTTTCTGTTTCCTTTTTTTTTTTTTTTTTTCCTAGGACTGTAAAGTGTCAAATGTCTTTATCAGCCCTCTCACCCTTAGTACTGAGTCCAGTCAAGTATCTGTGTCTGGACACAGTCTGATCACTTAAGTCTGAGGGGAGGTTGCCCTTGCAAACGCATGGCTACAGGCAGGGCACAGGGGAAGGGTGACACACACTGTTGTACATATCAGCTCCTCATTATAGGTGTGGAGAGACTCAGGGAGCTGCCTTGGCACTCGGGGTACAATAGTGGTTGTCTGCTTGCCAGTGCCTGCTCCTTCTTGCCCCAGACAGGGATCCAGAGCATTTGGCTTATGGGTTGAGATTAGCATTTGAATGAGGAATCCTTCTGTTGGTTACTCAGTCCCAAAACTCATAATGGACTAAGTTGGAGACCAGTTATTCTTTAATTTTTAAAAAAATAAAGCTTTTGCCTGTTTCTCAGAAAAACAGGAGATGATTTCATCTTATCATAATTGCTAAATTTATTTTTAAGATGGGAGAGTGTCAAAAGCTGTAATCTTGCACGCCTCCTTTAATACGTAACATCCTGATTATAGTGGCCCTGAAAAATTAACAAGTATTCAAATAAACCCTAACTGAAAAGGATGCGAGGCCACCATTATCCAGCCTGTGTGACTCATTAAAGTGAAGGGCGAAGAGCACAGCAGAGTTGCATTAATCACTTGGTTCTGCTACAGGAAGAGAAGCATTTGTGTGATACTTTATTTACAAAATACCACATGCAGAATTAGCTGATAGTCTCACAAAGACTCTAGGGAAGCTGATCACAAAGGAGCATATCACTTCTAAATAATTTTGGGAGTTCTTTGGTTGAAGTTCATTTCAGACTTTGCGTTTTGCTTGATAATCACAAAAAACTTTCATATTTTTGCTTTTTTTGGATGAAAAATAAAAGCTTCATTTCCTGTTTAATGGCGTCTTCCCTCCTGGATTTCACAATATGACAAAAGCTCACATAAGTTTGAAAAGATAATTTCATGACTAGTTTTGTAAGACTAAGAGAGAAAAAAAAACTTATGAAGAGGCTGAAGACACCTTTTTTAGAGCAAGTTTTGGATGAGTTACCTTGAAGATGCTCTTAGAAAAGTCAGATGGTATTAGCTTAGTTCTCACTCCAAATTGTGTTTACACTGGGTGGTAAAAAAGGTCTCTGATGGGAAATTTGATTAGCATTAAGAGCAAAGGACATGACAAGGAACTAATGACAGGTATAGATGTTATAAATTACCATTCAAAAGAATGTAATGGTCCAGAGTAAGACTTACTGGTAATAGTCGTTGTACATATACAAGGATCTTGGAGATGATGGTTAAAGCCCTGGATTGTGTTGGGCAAAGGCTCATATTGCACAGCACTGTTCAGAAGTGAGGCAGCAGATGAAGAAAATCTCAGATGTGGTTGATACTACAAAATCCAAAACACAGAAGAAAAGAGACTCGGTGCAGGAAGAAGTGATGAATTCAAAGTTGACGTTACAAAAAACAACATATGGAGCTTCATATGCTATGGCAAACACCATAAACTGAAGCTTGGGCTGGCATTTGGAAAAATTTTAATATAGTTTGATTATTGTTGTTGTTTTTGGCTGGGGAGCTGTTTGGGAGCCTCTTCCGGGAGCCAGCTGGGACTGATTACTGCGCAGAGGAGTATATGTTCAAGTAGTGCAGAGCAGCTAGACCCAAAACACTTGTGGAGCAGACCTCTGCCAGGGTCCCTGGCTTGGAGTGGCTGCTAGATTTCCTGTGGTAGAAATCCCAGAAGGACTCCCAATCTGAAACTCTTGACTGGAGAGTGTTTGGATTTGTCCACACACAGCCATTCTCACCTTCAATAAATCAATCAAAGGACCCGCTTCAAGATCAGACAGTGAGTTCTTGCTGATGCGGTCCATGGCTTTTCTGTTGGTGTTATCAACAAGCTTTTCAATTAGTGCCAATTGAGGTAGGGGCGGCTGTGATGTGGAAAGATAATTTTTGATGACAATCATGCAGAAAATTGGCCTTTTAGCTTCTAATGGGCTTTTATTTAAAATGCACTCTTAAACTTTTCTGAGCTTGCTAAAATAAAAAAATGCTCTAGATTTGTACACAGACTTCAAAATTTGCAATATTGTACACACATGCTAAACATCATTCATCCAGTGATACCTGAGCAACTGGTCTAGTGGAAGGTGTCTCTGCCCATAGCAGGGACATTGGAACTAGATGATCTTTAAGGTCCCTTCCAACCTAAACCATTCTATGATTCTATGATGCTATGATTAGTAGGGCTACTCTTATGCTTAGAGAGATACCTGTCTGCGAGGTCAAGAGCTTATTCCGTCACTATGGAATGTCGTAACAATGGAATAATGAATAGATAGGCGATGGAACTGACATCACTACTAGGCTGAAAAACATATTCCTTTGAGGAGTCATGTTCAAAAACTAATAAAAAAATTCAGTTCATCATCTTTCCTGGGTCAGCAAAACCTGGCTGAACCTAGGCTTTCAGTTCTAGATTGATGGCATTTTCTTCTTTGTAATGATGGAAATGTTGTAAAAAAAGCCAATACCTTCTGTTGTAAAGTAATAATATACATGATGAGCTAAATGTATTCATCAGATTAGGGTTACCTCTTTTAATTTCTGACCTACAGTAGATAATCACCATCTCTCTCAACGGTCATGTCCTACCATTGCTCCTTTGCTGTCTGCAACTTTTTCTCCCAGGTGTCACTGTTCAACAGTCAAGTTAAACTGAGAGTCTTGCTCTCTACTTGTGTTTAGCTTTGCAAAATGCTTCTGATATTTCAGACCCGAACAAGTATCTGTGTGCCTGAAAGCTTTGTTTTTTTCTCAATGATGTAAATTCACATTATAACAAAGAGGTTGCCTGTCTTTGCAAATTGTGTCTTTCCAGCAAGGCAGCATCTTTAACCAATTCATCTGAACTGCTCTGAATTTTGTAATGTATTCCAAACTTATGTAGACATAACAGAAAAAAAACTAAGGTGAATTTTATAGGGTGGTCATAGGGTGACTTTTTCCTACCATGCTGAAGCTCAGAAGTATGTGCACACAATACATCTTCTCTGACTTTAAGACCTGTAAACCATTTTGGTCAGTTAGATTTTTGTTTCAGGAATTTAAGTTGATGTTGAGAAGCATACCTCTTTGTTAACAAAGTTACTGACCCAAAGCCAAGACACTAAATGAAAGTATGATTTGATAAAACTGTCATCTTGGTAACATTTCCCCTTAACACAACCTTCAGTAAATCAGAGATGCAACACTAAAATACTCTATATGGTCAAGTCTCATGCTAACTGTGAACTAGCCAAAACAGAAAACTATTAATTTCTTATAAGGAAATCTGGTTTTCTTTGATCCCATTTTCCTCCAGAAAGTTTCTCTGGCACATTTCCCCTGTTGCATTTACAGCTGCAGCATTCTCGCTCTTTCAAGCTCTGTGAAATAAATCAGATATCAAGAAGTCAAATATTATGTCTTCTTCATATACACAGTCTGTGAGAGCACTCCTATTGACTTCCTACATTGTCATGGGGAAGCATTTATATTTTACCTTGTTTAGTTAACGTACAAACATGTCTTAGATAACAAACACAAGGGCAGAAGAAAATAATGTCAACAAAAAGTGCCCAAAAGATTTACATAAACTGTCATTTGAACTTCTGTAACATGCAGCTGTAACTGCTATGGACAATAGAAATACCTGTCATTTCAGCTGTCAACAGATCTGGGAAATTTTACCCAGTTGCCCTTTGGGTGGCCCTTTTGCTTTGTTTTTTTGACTGGTCTTGCCTTACTACCTTTCACAGGCAAAGTTAATGGCCATGATCATTCCTTTCTACTCACTTCACATATTCATTCTGACTCAACTTTTTCTCTGACTCATAATCTGTTTCTATTTCCATAATCATAAGTGCATGTGAAACATCCTGGGCTAATGCGAAATGGCACAGACATCAAAATGTGTTATTCATACCTATGTGAGTAATGCCCACTCATTCTTTGGTACATGTGTATTGACTTGATAGCACCTTCATTTCCTGCCTCTTTCCATTTATTCAATCACTTGGTGAACCTTCTTCCACAGTAATGGGGATGATTCCTCTTTTGTTCTTATGTCAGAATGAAACCCCCTCAACACACCAGGATTACAGCTTCAGCCAACTTTTTAAAAATTATCTAGAAAAAGAGAAAAAAAAACCCTGTTTAGGAGTTCTGATAAACAATTAATCATCACAGGGAACCAAATAACTCATTTTTCATATAGTCTGCTGAAAGTGCAGGAGTCTCCATTCTTAGTGAACAAAAGTCCATCAAAAAACGCAGCATAATTTAGGAGTTAGAAGTAATGTTCGTTTTTGGCCTTTGCCACCAGAAAATCTTTCTGTAAATCATGTGTGGAAAACATCAGAGCAAAAAATGACATATATATCTGGAACTAATTGGTTTGCTTAGGCGGTAGATCTGGTGCATCTTGAGGCACACATTCCAGTGGTAATTTTTAGTGATAATACATGCGACTGTTAAATAGTGGTCAGTAGCTGACCTGAAGGTGTTGCAACTGCTTGCAATACTGGGGCTTTGTGGTGAAAAGTCTACTGTACATGCAAAATCTATTGGGTAGATTCTGCTCATGGACTTATATTATCTGCTATGTAAAATGTAAAATTGCAGGGGAAAGTTTGAGTAAACTGTACAAAACCCTTGAGATATCTCCAAAATCCACAAAACAAACAGAAAGTTGTAGAGGAAGGAATATCCTTTTCTATATTAACATCTGTGAGCAGAGGGGGCCAGGAAAGAGAAGAGAGCCACAAAATACTAATGACATTATCTATTACTTTAAGCATGACAACATTAAGGCAACAAATTGGCTGTTTTTTTTGTTTTTTTTTTTTTTACTGGAACATTATCACATATAAATATGAAGAAAATTGAGATTTCTACTTATAATAATACTTTACTAATACTACTTTTAGATAGATATTAATTGACAAGTGATCTTTTAGATACATTCTAGGAGGTCATGGACTCGGTGTATTGTGGTACTGCAGAGCTAACTCTTCCCAGAGCTCTTAATGGGTATCCAGAAATCTGGCAACAATTCTAATTCAATTGCTTGGTGTTTAATGAAGAATATTGGTAAGATAGGCTGTGTAATCTACAATGTTGATACACAGAAATTAACTTCATCACATGCAGTAAGTCGGGCTCTTGCCATAGATGATATCCAGGTGGGAACAAAGAAATCCTGACATGAATGCCTGTCTTGAAAATGGCACAGTCTGTCCCTCCCAGACTTCTAATGGAGAGGGATGTAAATCTTAAAATGTAATTTTAAGTACCCAGTTAGTCAGAATTGGAGGAAAATCTGGAGTTGGGTAGCGTAATAAGTGCAGAGGTTTAATTATTTGAGCCTTCTTGCTCTGCAAGATGTTTCCAGGGACAAATACATCATATATTCTGAAGAGGCTTCCCTGTAGTCACTGCAGCATCCTACTGAGCACAGACTCCAGAAGCTGTGCTCGTAGGAGGGTTAAGTCCATTTGGACACGTTGGAGATGACACATCTGGTAAATGGGTGTGATGCTCTGGTTTTCCAGCTCCAAGTGGGTGGATCATAGGGTGTCACTCTTGGCTATAGTGGTGGAGGCAGGGGAAGGAAGCCCAAAAAGAACTTGATTGTGCCAGGGTGAAACCTCTTTCCTTCACTGTATTGTTGAAAAAGTGAGATTGCAATGCAAATATTATAGAAAGATATGATTTTGGCTTGGTTATTTCCATCCTTATTTGTTTTAATGCAAAATATGTATTTTCTGAAAGTTTTGCATTGGTTTTTTTTTTCTTTTTTAACCACTTTTTAACCTTTTTAAACCACTGTTGTTATTAACAGTAATTACTAAACACTGCAGTAGAGTATTTTGTCTTGCTTAAAATTAATACTAAGCAGAAGATGATCAGATCTTTTCCTCTCTCTAGTTTTTCCTAGTGGCATGCCCCTTCCAATTTGCCATTTGCCAAACCTACTTTCTCTTACAACAGCTGCAAAATCTGTACAGATGGAAATTTTTGTTTTAAGACTGCTGTTCTTTAAGCTGGCCATGCACTAGTAACTGAGAGGGGCTTGCTTTTTTAGGAAAATGCTTTAAATAATAGGCATCCATGAACTTAGATGCAATTAGTACTTCAGTATAGTGGGCACTCTACCACACTTCCAAGTAATTTTCTGGATTATCTGAATAACCTGGAGATCAAACTTTAACTCGTCGAGTTTGTTTTTTTTTTTTTTCAAATGCAGGATATTACATTTTGTAGGAGAACAATGTGAGATGCAAGATGCTTATACTGGTAACTGAAGATGTACTGAGCACTTGAATATTCCAATTATCTTCTGACGCATTGAAACTTGTACACCCTTTGTGGACCTCGTAATCCATTCAGTAAAAAGAGTAGAGGTTATAGATATCTGGGTAATTGAACTGAACTCAAATACTTCATCTGGTTTCAGTAACGTTTCTTGCATTTCTCACTCTGGAGTTTCAATTTTCTTGTTGTGAAATCATCTTGCTGGAAAAAAACCCCAAACCAACAAAAAACCCCAACTGCAATAGCTAGGTTAAACAGATTCTCTGATTTGTGGTTTTTTCTGTGTATTAAAGTTGATATTTGAGTGCACAGAATGAAAAAAAAAGTCAGAGGGCGATGCTGTTGATGCCTGTGCATCCCCTCACGCCCTTTCCCTGGGAACCCCCAGGGGCCTCGAGCCCAGGCGTCCCCAGATGTCGGCGTCTACTCCTCCACCCATGACCACCACGGTGATGGTGGTCCTTGGCCGCCCTCCACGGGGCCAGCCCATGGCCTCTCCCTGCACTGCCCAGACCCTCGTGCTCCGTCCCGCAGCCCCAGGGCAGCTGCTGGGAGTTGTCGGTGCTCGGCCATCCCATGGGGCACTTACGTCTCTGCTGCCCGGAGTGAAACTTGCCATCTCACCAGGGCTGTTTGCTTACACATCCCTTTCAGAAGGCAGGTGCAGGGTGTTGACAGCCTTCCTGAGGGGTATTTTTATAACATTTAGTACCAGCTTTATACTGCTGCAATCTTCTTTGGGACTTTGGGGGACGGGGAGCTTCAAATGATAGATGTAAACTAATGCTCTGTGCTGTGTGTGGAGTGAAACCTGTCTCCAGGCAGAAGCTCCGCTGAAGTGCTGGTGGTGGGAAGTGGTCTGGCTCCTGACATTAACCAGGGTATCAGTTATTTCTCCCTCTTTCAATATTTTCTTTAATGTTTGATAACATTTAGTAGAGTGCAGTAGACACTTAAGTGGTGCCAGTGACTTTGCACGGGAGTCTGGTAGCCAGTTCCCAGAGGGACTTAATCACTGCTTTTTGCTCAGCAATGATGACCGAATGTGAGTGACTGCACGGGCTGTAAATTTAGGCCCCAGTGTCCTCTTACTGTAGCTCCAATGTCTTTATTCTTTCCGGCTTGAAGACAAACCTTCACATGGAGAAGGTCACTGACAAATTCACTGCTTTAAAAGGGCAGAAATAATGTTGTTTGCTACAAACATGTTGTTAAACTGTGACATCAGTATTTGGGAGGATAGCGATTATAGAAGAACCATGTAAGATATGATCTCAGTCAGTGGATAATAGCTCAGAAAATTACCAGGAAACTTTTATCTTAATTTACAACACAACTTAACCTAAATCTTTGTCATTTTATAATGATATCAAAAAGCTGACACAGGCAGAAATTGTATATTGGAATAGAAAAAATATTTCTGCAGAAATACCCATAAAATGCTTGTGGTAAGTAAGCTGGGGATTACTAGGGAAGATTCCTGGACATAGTTCAAGTCTTTGCAGATAGATACTATTGGTCATCAAAGAAAAAAATAGCTGCTCTGAAAGAACAGAGTGACATTTTGATTGAAAATGCCATTATATTAGAAGCCTGCTTGGCTTCCAGCCCCTCTTGCTCAGTATTCACCGAGGCCATGTGTTTAAATATCCATTGCTTTAGGAACTACTAACATCGCATAAGGCATATTACAGCTTTCCTGCTCAAATGAACCACTTGAAAAGTATGTTTCATCTTCTGGAAACAGCCATCTCACACTATCATTGCCTACATTTGGCAATAGGTTTTGAAAGATGCTCTCTGACTATCCTGTTATGTGGGTTTCTCAAGCTCAGAGCATGTTTGTCACTAGACATCTCTGTCTCAAAGACACAGTCGCTCGCTTCTCATCATTTTACTTTTTTTTGTTCCATTCTTACCACTTCCAACAAAACCATTAATCAAGTTAAAGGAGAGTTCATTAGTCTAGGAATTAATTTATGGGTAAGCATGCTCTTGTGAGCTCTTAAATTGCTCAGTGTAGTAGACTGTCAAGATAATATACACATGCAAGAAATCAGAGACATGTCACAGTGCATCTCTGATTACAGTTGTAATTTCCTCATTCCAGAGAACATGTGACAGATGTAGGTTTTACAAATTGTATGATTATAAATCTGAACAGTCCTTTGGGTTATGGATTCCTTATTGTACAGCTCGTATATTCCAGTGAAGCATTTGTATTCCAGGCACACTGCTTCTGATGCCTTTTAAATTCTTCTTCCTCCCGTTTCATTTCACCTCTGCCCATCTCACCAAAGACAGCAGCCAACACATCATATATGCATGTATTCCTGTACTGTTTCCTTTACTACACTTTGTCTTTCATGGCAGATATTCAGTCTCAGGAGACTTGCTTTTGTTGCTTTCATATTTTGAATGGCTTGAAAGGAGCGATGGCTGAAAGAAGGGTCAACAAGTTAGATTCAAAATGATAAATAGATTGGTTGCTGGCATGTTGGAGCATCCAGCAATTTTATTTTTTTTTTTTTACATACTGTACATTTTCCTTCTCACTAGTGCTTCTTTATTTCAGACAGAAGCTTGAAAGGAGTTTTAGTATTAATGAAGATCAGATACTGAATCTATCTGGAAAAAACACAGTGGGATTGTGCTGCATCTGTTATCTGAAGTAAAAACTGAAGTCAGAATTTTGACATGTATATTTTATGTATGAATATTTTTGAATATTGCAGAATAGCACATCTCACTTTTCAGTGCAACTGAATCAAAGTTACTGTTACTACCTACACTGACTGATAAGAGTATGGTCTTCTCTGTCTCTATTAGACTGTTAAGGTCCACAGAAATCAACTGTCAGCCAATTCAGAAAACTAAGGATTGCCTCCTAATCTTGATCATGATGTAGGTTTGGTACAAAAATAATTGGCTTTGCATCTGCTGGAGTAGGAATAAAGAAGAAATCAATACTGAAGAATATTGAGTAATTCAGCAGTAGGGTAATATTTGTCAACTAATATTTGGTGCCTTTCTTTAGTAAAGAATTAAAAAAAAAAGATATTTCCCCCAGAATACACTGGAGTTATTTTGTCCAATCAAACAATATCTCAAACAAGCTTTTGAAAGATGGACAGAGCACGCACAGACTCTGAAGGGTCACCACGCTTTGCCTTAGTTACATCCAACAGAGAACAGAATTCCTAAAGTGAGGGAAAGTCTCCAGAGAGTTGTCTTGAAATCAGCTGTCAGACTCTTAAAATTTAGGTTTTAATAGCCTACCAATACAACCAAAAATAATTCTGCCTGATCATCTGATCAGTCACCAGCAAAGCGCAGGATAAATTCAGCAGTCTTGATGGGACTTATACTAATGACAAGTGTGAAAGAAATATTCTAAATTCCAAATATTTTGATTTTTCTTTGAGTTGACAAGTGATCCATCAAGAGCTATTTCTGTTATTCATTAATGCATCGTTACCCAAACTGAGCTTTCCTGTGAATGTTTTTGTATTTTATAATCTTGATAGTGTCTGTGTCTTACCTTGTCTACTATTTTGTGACCACAAAAATGGTATGCCAAGGAGACAGGTCCTATTTTAATAGTAGTCAACTTTTGACACACACTGAAAAGCCAGAAGAATGCCAGCTGAATCCTCAGCTTGTCGGGATTTGAAATTCCCCTGGGATTGTACCTTCTTGCTGACAGGCAGCTGCATTGTGTAGCCATCATTTGGAAAAGTTTCTCCAAGCTCTGCGCCAAAGATGAAACTGTGATTTAATTTCAAAGCCAGAAATGCCAATCTCAATGCGTAGACGCTCAGATCAAAGTAATGGCACAGCCCTCAGCAATCTGAGACACTAATGCTATTTCCAAGAATATATAACACATAATTTGAGAAGCTAAACCTGAAGTACTTGCATGAGGAGCGTAGGTAATCTCTCCATGTAGGTAGTGAGAATCAATTCAGTTCTCTCCCCCAGCACTGGCTTCTCTCTCCCAACCATCGCCTCTGCCTTTGCTTATTAACTTTCCTTTGGGGCTGTTGACTGCAGGAGATGGGAAAGCACTAGCACTTTCTTCCAGAAGAAAACCTCATTTGCAGCCACTATGGATACCTTGTCTTTCCTCAAGTGCGTTGTATATGAAATAAGCAGAAGGGCTGACAACAAAAGAGATACTGTATTTGTTGTTGGGTAATTGCCTGCTTCCCTTAACAATCCTTAACTTGGAGTCATCTGGAGGGATAAATGATTGTGCCCGTGTCCACGCAGGGCTTGGATTAGGATAGAAGGAAAGCTGGGAAGCCAGAAGATAAAGGAATATGAGGTGTCCTGCTTATGAGTGTCATATAAGAGGGTTTAATTTACCACATCTCTCACTTAAGGAAAAGATTATGTAGCACCAAATTTGAGAGCCAGAAGAAACAAATAGAAAAGACACAGTAAACAAAAGCAGAAAACATGTTCTCAGCCATGTCTTACTTGTGCCGCTATGCATACAAATACAGTAAACATGTTGATACGTATTGCAAATAGAACCTCATTACTGTGAAAGGAGAAGCTGGGGAAAAAGTCAGTCAAAAAGATCAAACTCCATGAAAGACAGAGCTAAACCCACTCCTACAGAGTAACTGTAAAGGTGTAAGAGCAGATAAGAGTATAAATGTTCCATAGCTCTCTTCAAGGAAATGGAGGGGGAAGCACGTGTAAAAATAATCAAACCAGCCAATGTTTCACAGCCACAGTGTCTGAGTTGCTCTTTTTTTCACATGTATCTAAATTGCAAAGCAGCATCATCTCTTCCTTGCCTGTACAACAGGCTGCTTCCAGATGGGTGACTTGTGTAACGCTGTACGAGACACCAAGTCGAGGTCCCAGACTTGCAGAGGAAATACAAGAATAAACTGAGACCAAGAGAGGAGAGGAAGTGTGAGGGTAGCCAAGAACATCCGCTCTGTTGCTAAAATCCTCAGCCCCTCATTGCTTCCTGACCCTTATTACAACTGACAGTGGCAGAAGACAGGAAAGTATGATGGACTCCATCGAAGTCACACAATTCTAACTGCTTAAGCAAATTTTCTCTTCTCCCCATGTGAATAACACTATAATAGTGCAACCCTTTTACAATATGAGGTACCCTCCCTGATATTCTTTTTTATTAAGCCTGTCTCTTCTTATTTCCTTTCTTCTTATTCCTTCCCTTTTGCACCCTTCATGAGTTCACTTCTCTGTTCTTCCTCCCTCCTTCTTT
>NW_009646395.1:236746-257754 GCF_000708025.1 Charadrius vociferus | reverse complement strand
ACGTATGACTCCACAGTCTCCCCACTGTTTATACCTTCCACTCTTTTGTCTCCGTTGGAAGTTTTTCAATGCAGGGAAGGAAGGTTGGGAGGATGCTGTTGTGGAAGCAGCTTCACGTCCTCTTTTTTCTCCACTGGGTGCAATGATGCTTTTACTGAGAGCTGCCCAACTGTGGTAGTTTTAATGCCTTCTCGTTCTTTATTCAAGGAGGTGAGAACCCATGTGCAGCTCAGCGCCTGCACTGTGGTAGCTGACTAAAATACTGACTAAATACTGACAAAAAAGTCATGCAGTCTGAAACCACTTCTGAATGATCTGCCCTCTTGGCTATGCTCCTGCATCACTGTTTTCAACAGGAAGCACAGTGCTTTAATGCCTGTGATGGGAAATCAGGGAATCCTACAGACCGATGATTTCCTTCAGTCTCCAGTTCCTTTCTGACACTTCTTAATCTGTTCACAACAAGTGAAACTGGAACACAACTTATACTGGGAGAGACAAGAAAATACATTTTCTGCATCTTGAATCTTTCGTTTTAGCTCTATCCCATCTGTCAATGTCTCCTTGAAGTGCAGATACAAGAGTCTGAAATTTCCTTGATCTTAAACAATGATTATATTCACTCTCTTAGCTACAGTAATATTTCCTATTTGCTGATACAAGGAAACACGTACTGAGCTTATTATATGTCAGGACCTCTACAATATTTATAGTGTCCGTGCTTTCCAAGATCTCATTCTCGGTCCTATAAGCATGTCTCAGATTCCACACTTAATGTTTATGACTGTGTTAAAACATATGCTTGTTCAAACAAGTTTATCCCATCAGTCTATTCAAGGTCTGCAGAGAGACATCAGTTTGTGTAACTACTATGTTCCAGCATTATTTACCACTGTTTATACAGAAATACTCATATTGCCAACACTGATTTTATGTTCTTTCTCTATGTCTGCAAGATGATGAATCTTTGCACCCACTGAAATAATCTATTTATGTAATTTGTGTGTCCCTATCAGTCTAATCATCATCTTTTCATCCCCTTAATATGATACATTTTATTGAAATTCAAGTCACATGAGATTGTATATTCAGGTGTGAAGTGCAAACATTTTTTATACTCTACCATTCAATATAAATAAAAGCCTTGTCTCCCAAAGCAATCAGTCATGTACCACTGGGCTTTGTCCTACATCTGGCACCATCATAACTCTGTGCCTTTGACATGAAATAGTTTTGCATTTGCATCTCTCTTTATTCTAGAGAAACTTGCTAGGATGAGGACAAGTGCTCCTCACTCATGTATGCAGTTCCTTTCAAATCAGTGTGACACCAAGGAAAACAGAAGCTTTCAGGAGCAGGCAAGGGGCTGTGGTCAGCAGTAATAGCAGGTTACTTATTTATAGTACTTTTCAGCCAGAAGAACTCTGAACACAAACATGAGGCCAAAAATTAAGAAAGTACAAAATAAGAGCAAAGCATTGATTGAGCAGTAAAGGAGACGCCAGACGGTGTCTAAAGAATGAGGGGCAGCCCTAACTATAAATGTATTTGCTTTTATTGTCATGTTTCAGAACTTTAATGGTCATCTAATGTATTTTTTATGGGACAAATATATTTCTTTCAAAACCTCAGGAACTACTCACGTGCAGCTGCTTTTAATTTCAGTGGGAGTTGTAAAAGCTCATTACCCTCTAGGTTTGTCCTTCAAATGTACTTAATTAAATATATGAAGAAGATACCCAGAAAGCCTGAAGTGGCTGAGACAGAGCTAGTACCAAACCATCTTTCCTTCTCTTTTTATCCTAGGAACAGTCATGAGCTGGGTCAATTATCACTTTGAATTAAACTAATTGCACAATTTCTTCGGTTTAAGTGGGCTGAAGTCGGCTTGGAGTATTACAACATCGTGTGTCCCACTTTCGTGTCTCTGGCAATGATCCTTTGCCTACACAGTGATGGGGTAGCAACAGCACTGCCGCAGCTAATTCAGCATTAGCTCACAACTGGCAAATGGCAACAGAATGTTCGTGGCGGCTTCAGCATTTCTTTGAAGCACCTTTATCCCACTACATGAAAATAGCCCGAATTTTCAGCTCACAGACAAAGTACTAATCCATTCTGTGCCTCACATTTAAAGACATTGCATAATTCTCTGGCATCCAGCCACAAACACTCTCCTTTGAAGAAATGCTTTGTGGAATGACAACATTCAGAAGCAGGGCTTACAGGAGTTAAAGTGACCAGACTCCCTGAAGTCCCCTAACATTGCCTCAACAATAAATGCTGGGATAATTATTATTTTATAGTCACGGAGAGCTTTGTAAGCTTTCCATAATAGAAATAAAAACACAGTGTCCCTGTCCCAAATAACTCACTTCAATTGCTATGCCATGAAGGAGGACGAGTAACAAACCAGAATAGAACAAGGAGATTTGGGGAGGAAGCACACTAATTTTGACAAAGTTACACATGTACTGAGGGAGCACAAAGCCCTCTCAGAAGAACACCTATTTACTTATGGACATGGTTTAGTGGTGGTTTTGGTAGTGTTAGGTTGATGGTTGGACTTGACAATCTTAAAGGTCCCTTCCAACCTAGACAATTCTATGATTCTACTTAGCAAAGGCCTCGTATAGCAGGGGACAGAGAGGAAAAAGATTTTTAGGAAAACTGTAAAAGCAGGATTCTTTTTTTTTTTTTTCCTGACAATTTTCTTGAGGGCTTTGAAGAAAAGTGGATCAATGAGGAAAAACGTGACTGAGCAGAGCAGCACATCATCTTGTAGAGAATGGTCTGAGCACGGGGCAGAGCGTGGAGGAAATGGGCTGACCGGGGAGCTGCAGCTGCAGGTACCTGTGTAGGTCTTGCCGGTGCGGCCGCCAGCCTGCCTGGGGTGGGTATTTCCAGCTCACAGGCCTTCTGGGGCAGTCAGGAATAGGCAAGGTGGCACAGAAGGACAAAGAGGTATGAAGACCCAAGGATTATTACAGTGAGAGAGAGAGGGGAGGAAGTCATAAGACATGGGGGTGAAGGGTACTGCAGAGGGGAGAGAAAATAAGGTTATCACAGTTGCATGTCACTGATAACGTGCTGTCTTCCACTCTAGTTAGGCATCTGGACGTAGCTGTCCAAACCCATCTCTGTTTTTCTTCATTTACTTTTGCTGTTCTCATGGGATTTGCCTTCATTCTCTTCCTTCCCATCGCTTTTAAATACTGCTGCAAGAGTGTTTTCATTCTGCGCATGCTGTGAGATAAGGAGGTCTTCCTGATGTTCCTTTTTCCCGCTCATGTTCCTTTTTTCCCACCTAATTTGCTGTCTACAAACCCCACCGGTAAAATTCTTTCTCAGTTCTTTACCCCACCACTTAATTCTTCCTTCACCTGTTGTTAATTTCATCGACAATATTTTGCTGTCAAGCTCACTGAAAACCATTTTCAAGAGACAATATATTTTGTTTCATCTAGTATTTTCTCAATGGGTTCTGATTTCTGTTTGCCAGGAAGTAGCTGTCTCCGAAGACTGCTGCTTGATACGTAACAGTCAAGACATGTAAAAATAACATAAAGCCATCTATTTGGAGTAAGTCAAATAACTATATTCATCGTACTGAGAAAAAATACAATTTCTCTTCACAAAGCAATTTTAGCTACTTTTTAAACTTTACATCAGTCACCTCTCCTTGAGAAGTGTTACTTTGTTACATATATTCCACTCCTGCTCGATTTTCTGAGCTTGAGATCTTTGCTCTCCTTGGGGTTTTGGTATGAATTCACTGCCAGGTAGAAAGCTTCCCACTTGCTCATCCCACGCCTAGGGGAAAAATGCAAGAGTTACGTCCTGGGAGATCAGAAAAAGTGGAGCAGGTAAGAAAACTGGTTTGTGCGTTGTAAGGTGACTTGAATACCCTTTTCATGATGGAAATACCAGACAGAAATAATTGCCTAAGAGTGCTGTGGTTAATGGTGGATTAGCAAGAGGCACTCAGCATTGAACTAGCAATGACCTCTTCTCTGGGATGGCAGAGCTGGCAAGAAGTCAAAGCCCATTATCCCCACTGGTAAACCAGAGGGAGGTACCAAAGCAGACAGATGCTCCCCGTAATGCCTTGTCTACACTACGTTATTGATCTCTGTCAAAATCCTCTCCCTTCCTCTCTGTCTAGTCCGCATGAGGTGAAGTTGCATTGAGCAACCCAAGGCATTCCAATTACAAGAAGAGCTGTATTGATAAAAAAGCCACTTTTGGCTTTTTACCCTAGCTATAGTCATGACAAAAATGCCACGGGTTAGACTCTGTGGCCCAGTGGGTAGATCATGGACACACACATTGAAAGCGATAAATTCCTGTACATGTAGGCAAATTTTCAAAAGCGGAGTCTGAACCAAGATGCCTCTGCTTTTGCTCACCCTGAGATTCCTATATCTACACCCAGATTTTCTGCTTCTCTGAGCGCTTGAGGTTTCCACTGATCTCTCTCAGAGCTAGCAGCCAGCAGCAGCAGTTCTGAAAATCTAGCCTGTGGTGAAATCTTGGACTTGCTGTAGTTAAAGGGAACTTTTCCAAGATCTCATTTGATGTAGCTAATTCTGAGTGCTCAGGAATTAAGTGCTAAAAATGAGACGAATGCATTTCCTGGTGAGCAAAATAGAGAAAACATTTAGCCACTTCTGTAAAATGTATTACAATCTGTGAAAAGCAGCATCTGGGTGATTAGGAAAAAAAAGATCTCCTTTTGCAGTATCTGTGAAACCTCCAAAAGCTCTAAATAAGGTTTCCTAAAATTTGTTTCATATGTCTTTACTTTCATTTAGATTTCAGTTACCTCGCTTGAAACAAAAAAGTCAGAAGTTGTTAATTCTTTTTTTCTTTTTTTTTTTGTATTTATATAAATCAAAGGGGAGGACACTGAATTAGGAACCAAGGGTGGATCTGCAAGCTCTGTGCTTGTGTCCTCTGGAAATAGGCATAGGCTTGGGTCACATTCACACTGTAAAAATTTTGAATATGATTTTTGTCTTGAATTTCTGTGGATTAACTGTTACCTACTTCCCTTCCATCCACACAGAAGTGACGTTTTTCAAGAGAAAACTCAGCACTCCAGGCAAGTTACAAGGTGGACTCAAAGGCAGAAACCTGCCTCACTCCAGTTAGCACCTCCTGATCTGAGTGTGACTCAGAGCACGTTCGGGACTGTGAGACATATAGCAGCAGCAAAAGCAGGACAGCCACTCCTCACAGACTGGAGCTGCATCCAGCCCAGGGTTTCCCGCCGTGTCCCACTGCCACCTGCAATCTGGCCGATGTCTCATGCTTCTGTTTCTGAGCTCAGCACACGTGCTGACTGACGGGAGAGGACAGCAATGCTACTACAGCATCTTCCCTGTTGCAGGGAGTCGTGCTGCGGCTCTGCTTGAAAGTTGAGCATCACCACCAAGTGCCATGCCTTGCTGGTGGCATGAAGCCATTTGTAGCGCGCAGGCCGGCCCCTACAGCTTGTGGTGTGTATGATCTACCCAACACTGTTGAAACTGCCATGTAATGAGAGAAATTATTTATCATATATACACATACTTGTCGTGGTCCTCAAATCAGGACAATACCATATGTGATAGATCAAATAAACGCAATGCCAAAATTCAAGTTTATAACTACAAATCAGTTAACTTCCTAAGATAAAAAATAATTGCAGGGGAAGAAGAAACCCTACAAACAACTTATCTATATATCACAGAGGAATCCATTTCAGACAAGCATAAGAGTACTCCATTAACATTTGTGCAGGTCCTAAGCAGTTACACAAGAATACAGCTCAATGAGATTTTCTGAATGAGCAGATAAATAATAGGACTCTTGAGACACATCATTTGCATTCAATAATAACTAGAAAATTCCTTAGTAAAAATGGGCAGTAGGAATCCAGGGATGGGAGCCTGCTCAGAAGACAGAAGTGTTCTGGAGGTGGGGTTTCCACAACTGTGTCCTAATTTAAGGGTCTAATTTAAGAAGAGGTGAATTATACCCGAGAAATACCTGTTTTTTCTCCACTGACTGTAAAAAGGGCTGGAGGCAAGCACTCAGCTGGGGCATCCACATCGTACCTCTGGGCACAGATGAATCTCACCTTCATACTCTAACAGTTAATTATTGCAATCACCTGATTTTCCTTTATATATCTCATTACATTAGGTTAGCCTCCATCTCCCTGTCAGAGTTTCTTATGGTTTTAGTTATCAAGCATTTGTCAGGGCTTTACACTAGTGCTTTTTATCTCTAAGCACTGATAGCTCCTAGGAGTATATAAGGGGCATGACTAAGTCTCTCCCATTATTCAGGTGGGAAAATATACAGTATATTTGTGTTAAGCACTAGATTAACAATTAGATAATTAGATTAATGATGTTCCGTCCTTTTCATCACTGCATAGTCTTAAAAAATCCTCTGATGTGTTCTCTCTTGGTTCAAGCTTTCTTTTGGGAGAATAGCTGCACTTTGTTGCCATTTCTGGGCTGACACAAGTCCCTGGCCAAGAGTTCCAAGCCAAAACCCTGTCCAGGTGGTTTCTTTCTAGAGAGGACATGGGTCTTCCTCATGAAGCTGCAGTGAAGAGGGTTAGACCTTAGAAAAGTCCAGAATAAAAGCTTGTGGTCTTACCATCTCCAATATACAGTCATTTCTCCTAAGGTAAGCAGTAATACTCTCAATATACTATACTTTATATACCTTATTGCTTCATTACTCTTACCATCTGAGACATTATTTGATCCAAGCTAGGGTCAGAAGATTGCTTTGAAGACTAATTGGAGATAAAGGAAATCCTTTTTTTTTTTTAAAGACTTTTTATAGGCTGCGTTTTCTGAATATTTCCTTGAGTAAGGAAGAAGTATTTTTATAAGCTATGTTTTCAGAGTAGTTCAGTAGCTTAAGGGTACTAACCAGTGCACGTTAATTTGCAGTAACATTTTGAAGCTTTAGAACAAGCTGCTCCCTGGATATTTGTGCCCTGGTGAATATTGCATAAAGGAAAATGAATTAGATTTTTTTAGATTTTTTTTGTATGTCTTGAGTGCAGCGCTTTTGCTATAAATTATTGTCTGTAAAAGAGATCTCAGAGGTAACTTTGTCGCCAACTGTCTCAAGATTATATTAGCTACCTCAGTGGACTGTTGTGAGAACATTGCTTTTTTAGAAATGTAGCTTTTATCATTAACTTGTGCAGGGAACAGTCTAAAAGCTCTAAGTGAATGGTCCCCTGCCAGGCATGACTCTTGATTGCTGTGAAGGATGATTTGGGATGGAAAGGGTGGTGAGTAAGATAGGAAAGAGAAGCTGAAGTACATATATCCATTATAAGCTTGTTCTTTCTGTGGAAGACATGATGCTATAGAGTCGATGCAAGGAAATGGGAAGATATATCAAGTGCAAATAAATCTTTCAAAAGGAGGATCAGTCCTGTCAATTTTTTCTGATACTCACTATGGTGGCATTAGAGTATTCTGGAGCTAGAGTAATACAGGAATGAGGGACGCGGCATGTGAAATACTGCCTGTGCAGTTATGCCCATTCTGTTCTAGGAAGCCTGCATCCAGCTGGACCAGATCCTGGCTACGCTTGGGCCACTTGCTGTATGGCACACAGCACAAAGGAAGCTGCATTTTCCCTGTGTGGGAAATAGCAAAGATGTTATTGTGCAGACTTTTGCTAAGCCCAGTCCTTCCCCACTCAAAGTTTGAGGTCTTTAAAGAATGTAGTTCTTGGATTTTTAGTTCACCAGGAAATTTACATGGTCTCAGCTCGGTGAGATCTGCGGGGGGAAAAGCAGGATTCTTCTCACCTAATTTATGATGTCTCTGCCTCTGACGTAGGCAATCTGCATCTGCTCCACTTACTGTAGACTCCCTTTGAGTCAATGAGGAGGAATAAACACTTTTAGGACATGAATCATCTGATGCCTTTTAGACATTTACATTAGAGTTGGATCACTTCCACTGTAGCATTGCCTATTTCCTCTCTATTTGATTATAGAGAGAACTTGGCTCAGAAATAGATGTCACCATCTAAAGTTAGGTGAAACGAAGCCCACACAGACAGCCTGTTGTAGAGATGCTAACTGAATGGGAGATTCAGGCGTATCTTTTTTTTTTTTTTTTTTTTTTTTTTCATGATGTTCTGAGGAGGAAACCTAGAAAAGGACTGGGAAGGGGGTGATGGCCATGTTCTAGAGAAATCTATGTAAGGGACAGAGAATGGAAAATATGAAGCTGGAAAAAGGTAGAAAGGGGTGTAAATGCTGCACTGAGACAATTGCATCTGAGAACATTATTCAGAACAGTCTAATCTGAAGCTGACTGCAAAGAGCTGTAGCAGGATGTCATAATACTGAGTAACTGGATAATAAAATGACAAATGAAAACTAATACTCATAAGTGCAAAGTAATGCAAATAGAATAAAAATAACTCAAATTATTCATACATACTAACAGGCTCTAAATTAGCTATTGCCATTCAAGAAATACATTTTGGAGTGACTGTGGATAGATTTCTGGAAACATCAGCTCAGTGCTCAGGGGAGGTCAAAAGAATATATGAAACATTAAGAATTATTAAGAATGGGATGGAGTAAAGCCAGAAAATGTTCTTATGTCACAGCATAAATTCACGGTGCTCCCACAACTTGAATGAGCATACAGCTCTTCCCTGGTAGCTTCAAGGCAGGTATAAGAAAGCTAGAGATGAGACAGAGAAGGGCTGCAAGGTGATCAAAGATACACAACAGCAAGACAGACTTCAGCTCTCCAGTCTAGAAAAGAGATGGACGAGAAGGTAATATGACAAAAGCCTATAAAACTATAAATGGTTTAGAGAAGGTGATTACATACAATTTTTTGTCCTGGAGACTGAGGGGACATCCAATGAAATCATCAACAGTGGTTTAAATTTAAAAAAACAAACAAAAGGAAGCACTTTTTCACACTATTCAAAACAAAATCATAGCACTCCTTGCAAAAGAAGGCCAAATGGATGAAAAAAGATATTAGATAAAATCAAGTTTATCCAGTTGTGTATTAAACATTGTGGTCCAGTACAAACTCCTAAATAATCAGCTCCTGAACAGCTACCTGCAGGAAAACCGCATTTATTTTATTGCTGCACAATTCTGTTATACCACGGTATACTTCTGTTTCTTACACACGTTCCTGAAATACTGGCTAATAAGTGCTGTTGAGTCTATGTTCTGGGCTAAACTGACATTTAACCTGATGCAGTGTGGCAGTTTATGTGTTCGTAGATATGAAAAGAGTTGGAGAAACAGCAGGGAGAAACACTTTGGAGGAGGTCTACACCATGGAAGAACTGTGAGCTGAGTAGGGCACCACCGTTGACACCCTTGGACAGAAGCCTGACATAATGAATGGCAGATGTCTCCCCTGAGGCCACCAAGATATAGTAATGTAAATTTCTGTCCTGGGAAAACCTGCTAGGTTTGAGGCAACGGGTATAATTTATTCTTCTTTTTAGTTCAGCATTATTGTAAAAGAAGAGGTCTTTGGTTTAGTTGAGGTATGTTCTGGGTAAGGGGGCCCTGCTTAAGCATCGCATCAAAAACACTAGACCTGTTTGAAATGGGCTGTGCTTTGACCAACAAGAGCTCTGAGCAACATGGACTGCTGGTGGTGTCATGCAAAGCAACCGGAGGATTGCTTCCCAAGAAGTGCAAGATGGACTTTCCTCTCTCTCCCCTCCCACAGTCACTATGTGTAGCTCTGGACATTTAAAGGCTGAAGTAAATATAGCAGACTCAGACTTACTCTTTTTCTAGAGGTTTGGTCTGTTAAAAACTAATGTAAGAATTGCTAGAGGACAGCAATGCAGGTTTTTAATAGGATAACCAGAATGTGGATCCATGGTAGCTTGAGAGGACTTAAGTCGTAACTGTAACTTTTCTCCCTAATTGTGGAAGGAGACAATGGGAAGGCAGCAGATCTGACTGTGTCCGGAGCTGCTTATTCCACAAATGTTGCGTACATCTTAATGATACAATTAGGACAGCTTAACGATGCAATTAATTAAAACATCTTAATTCTTCTTTTGTTTACATTTTCATCTATCCAGCCATGGATTTTTCTTTGCCTGGTATTAGCACGCAGAGTTGGAACTAAGCCTTAAGCTCCTCTTCCTGCATTCAGGAAATCAATTTGTTTTGCTAAAACAAAATGGACATACGGTTTCAAGCAGCTGCATTCGAGTGTGACTAGTAATAGTCATGACATTACCAAGGTGTCAAAAAGTGTTCTTAGTGGCTGCATTATTCTGAAGGGAATAAAGTAATTTAAGAAATGTCATACTGAGTCTACTGGATTGATGGCAGTCTTCAGTAGGGTTTGGGATTGGACCCAAAGGGTCATTTTATGTTGAAAAGTAAGATGAAAAAAGAAAAGAAAAAAAGGCATCCTAATACTTAATCAAAATGCATTTATCTATTCAGAAGCCCATCTGCAGCCTCCAGTGATTACCATCCTTCCACAACAACTTGCTGTCCTTCCCATCCTTTCCTCCCTTCACTGACATTCGGCAGAGGATGGATGGATGTCCTGCTGCATTATCTAGTGCCTATGGCCCTGTTCACTCAATTCCTATTCCAAACCTTTCAAAACCTCTCTTTCTGACAATGCAGCCAGCCACCTGGACTTTTAGATTCCTGGTGAGGTTTTCAGGACTTGATTAAAACAATTTGAATTTATAATTTATTTCAAAGTAGGGCAGATTTGGCTTGGCAGCCTGTGGGATGTGATAAACATGGAGTTGCAGCAGCAGTAAGTGTCATTTTAAGCAGCAGACAAATACTTTAAAGTTACCCTTTTATTTTGCAGTTTCATTTTTGGTGGATTAATGGAGTTCAGCTCACAGTGAATGGCAATCAAGGCCACGTAACACGGTAGTTTTGTCTAGTTCAGTGGTAAGGTCACACCTTTCATTTTGCAACCCTAACCTAAGAAAAGTGACAGGTACTTATGGAGTCTTACTTCTACACTGCAACTAGAGACATCACACACATCAGCAGAGCAGAAACCGAGTCCCATCCATCATCTAGGCAGGACTGGTGGGCTGAAGAACACGGAATATAAAGTGAATGGAAGTGACACACATCAACATGTGGGTGCAAAAATCTTTGTGGGGATTAGCATGTTGTCAGTTCTTGCCTTCCAGTGTACCATAAGCAAATCTGCATCTGTTATGCAACCATTTTATCGGTATAGCACAGAGTACCTGTCAAGAAAATGCTGAGAAAATAAGAACTTTTCCTCAAGGATACCAGAGAACTTCGTTAGAAGCAACACAGAGTTTTACAGTTGCCTTGCCACACTTGATCTTGAGAAAGCAAATTTCTGTTGTCTCACCTACGTTCTGATCTAAGCCCAAAACTCCAGAGCAAACCCCCAAACACTTTGATGTCTGTGTTCTGCTCTTCACGATTCAACAACCTTTATATATAAAATCTCCTGCTGCTTGTAGGATTTTCTTCTTGTCATGGCTGGACTAATGTTTCAGTAAGCTCAGATGCCCCCACTGAATTCAGTGCTGTCACTGCACGTGTGCTTCAGATACTCAGGTTAATGCACATAAAACCAGTTTCTGTGTTTCTACAAAGTGATATATATAAGGACAATGTTACAAATGTCCATAATTCTACATTATTTTCACCTTTAAGGTTTTAACAGTACTGTTAACATAGATACTCTCTGTTAATACTGATTCCAAAGAATGTTTTCCATGATCTCTGGTTTGGTTTTAATGAAAACCTAGAAATTGCAATCTATGATCCCCCTCCCTGTTTCCCAGTAGCTTTACCATTCAAGAATGATTTAGAATTAAGGCTCTTATATATTTAGGTGATTTTTCTGCTAGTTTCCTTCCATATTTCATTTCCCAGTCCATGTAGTTTACATGTTGTTCAGGTGTGATTTCAGTGCGAATAATTTTCTACAGACACTTTCAACACTGTCTTCTACAGAGGACACGTACAGCACTTTCCGGGGTGCCTAACTTCATGTATGCATGAGAGAGGAGTTAGCAATGACTTTGAAGTCATTACTAAAACCCTCATCTCCTTCCACCTGCCTGCCAGGAGGTAAAGTAATTTCATTGCATTCCATGGTTGTCTTTCCCTGACTGCCAGGCACAGAGCACATGGTTAAGGCTTTTAAAATAGGAAAGCTGAAACGGGCTGAACTTGAAGAGATTGCAGCCTGGATAAATTGTTTTACCACCTGCCAGATCCAATCAATACCCTCTTTTCCTTTAATATGGCTTAAAGTGAAAAAAAACACCAACAACAACAAAAACAATGCTCCAGGGTTTCATTTATCAAAAAATGCATTCATATTTTCCAGACATAGTATGTAACGTTTGACTCTCCAGAGAGAAATCAGTAACTCCAGATGAAGACATACTCTATCCAACGAGTCATCTTAAAAGGAAATGTACTTCAAATTCACATTTTCCTTTGAATACTACCTTCTGTCATTGATGACAATTGCTACATGCCCCAAGACACTTTTATTTGGGCTTCCTGCAACTCCTGGAGAAGGCCAGGGGACATCCCACCTGCAGTTATCTAGGGAAGAGCGTTTGCTCTACATATAAAACAGAAATGCAGAAACTGGAACAAGAACAAACCTCTGGGCACTTGCAGTCAACCCGTATTAAGAATGGCAGCACTGACACTCCCGCTGTATCATAGCCAGTTCCTCTGCCGCTACCTGTGGCTATCAGCTTCTAGGAAATGCCAAGTGTCATCATCTTGTAGTAGAACCTTAAATACATAATGGCTCCCAACACAACTCTTAGCTAAACTGAACGTGACCACAGGCTCCCAGCCACGCTCTGTTCAGATTTAATGGCTGATCCAGCTTGCCAATTGGTTTGGATGTCTGTCCTGGTTGCGGCAGGGATGGGGTTAATTTCCCCCAGGAGCCGGCAGGGGGCGGGTATTCCATCCCACGTGAGCCATGCCCAGGCTATAAGAGGCGCGAGCCGGGCAGGGGAGAGGAGTTGCTACTTGGAGGGGGGCTGCGGTGGTGTGGGTCCGGTCAGTGCACTGTGCGGCGGTACTGTAATCGTGTCTTTATATTTCTTTATCGGTGTTATTGTTTGTTGTTTTTTTTTTTCTCTTCCCTTTTGCTGTTCTGTTAAACTGCATTATCTCAACCCACGAGTTTTGCCTTTTTCTGCTGATTTTTCCCATGGCTGTGGGAGTGGAGCGAGCGGCTGCGTGGTTCTTTGTTGCTGGCTGAGGCCAAACCATGACAATGTCACAGCATAGTTGAAAAAAATATGAAGCATAGTTCGACTCCTCATTTTTTGAGGCTGCTGTGTCTTCTTCATGCCTAAATTAGGGTCTTTCTATTTGCAGACTATCAAAAACTAAGTGAAGTTGAATTTCAGGGCCACCTTCTGCTGCATGTTTTATTGACACCAGCAATCACAGAAGCAGCTGGAATACAGGGTAGTTCATTCAGTCCGGCAAACTGCGTCACCTCCCCTTCTCGTCATCTAAAGTGCTGAGAGCAAATTTAGTGGTTGGCTATGTATAACACAGCCCCCTGTGTGGGCACATAAGTGTCTGCTACTGCTACCTGCTGAATTAATTGCTTATCTAGGGAAAGCTGGCAACCCTGTGGGACTTGTGCTTTCAGCACAGAAGGACCTGGATTCGCTCTGTTCAGGCACTCAAGTTAGTATCCTGGGAACTGTTACGCAAGTACAGTTACACTTCAGAACAGATGTTCAAATCCATTGGGGACAAGTACCAAGGCACTTTTGAAATTCCTACTTGTGTAAATCTTTCTCTATTGCCCAAATTGCACTACAAACACGGTCCTAATTGGCCTGAGCTACCCAAGAAGCTTTCTGCAGGCTTAACGCTTTCTGAAAATGGAAGAAGGACTATAGCTGAAATTCAATGTACATTTCAGGTACTCCTGCATGAAAGAAACCAGGCTCTGTCTGCTACCCACTAGCTTTTCCCATGGCTGCTTTCTCCAGCATTACTTCTTCTCTCTCCTACCGCTCATGTAGGTGTAGGTGAGCAGTGATGTGCATCAGGAACCTGGTATGACTGAAAATAGCCAGTTCATTTTGCCAGGTTATTTTTCAGACAGATTTGTTGTCTGTTAGAGTTTGGGGCACAAACACTTGGATTTACACAACAGAGATGGAGGAGAGTGATTGAGGAAGGAGGCCTGGGATTGTTTAAACTGCTATAAGCAACACAGCTCAATGAGAAACCATAGCTGGAAATCTGCTCCACGGTGTTTCTCTACTTCCCAGCAAAAGTAAGTTGTGATTATTTCTCTACTCCAATCTCACACAAAAGCAAAATGGGGGACAGAGGACTATAAAAAGGAAGTGATTCATCTCTGCTTCCTGTGAAGATCAGCAGTGTTTTTCTGTATGATTTTTTGCTTAGCGTGAGCTTTGTGTGTGCTGCAGCTGTGAGACTGCTGAAGAGCTGCTCAGGAAGTACGTACTGGTATCAATGGTTAGCAAGGGGAAACAGTAGTTGATGCCAGGGTCATGTTCTGCCACATGGACTGTTCATCTTTCCCATCTGGAAGTCTGTGAACAGTGGGCCATCTTGTGCCTGCTAGGGAAGGAGTAACACAGTTGACCACAACCATGGAGCTGACTACGGGAAAGGGAGAGTTGCCAAGGTTTTTTCCAGAAATCCACACACAACCACTGAGCTTCAGAAGCAGCAGGTCAGGTGAGAGTGTCACAAACAAGCTGAAAACAGCCTTCATTTAGCAGTGGGTGAGGTCAGAAAAGCCTGTTTTTTTTTCAGTCCTAGTCTTTATTCCCTCATTGGCAAGGGTGAATGGAACAATGTCTGACCAGGTAAATTCCTCCATTCATCTTTATGAACTAAGGAATACCCAGTAGCCCGAAGACTTTTTTCTGTTCCCTTATAATCCAAACACAACATAACAGACTATATCCCATTGCCAATGTCTGCCATGGGCAACAGCAACAACTTTCTTCAGACTGAAGAAACTTCAGCTTTCTTAAATATTGAACATTCAAAGCCAAGCAACATAAGAATGAGCGTGAAAGGCTTCAAAGTCCAGAAGATTTTCCAAGGGTGCTTGTTAGGTGGCAACTGAGTGATTTTCTTGTCTTTATGTTTATCTCCTACCAATGTAACTTCATTTGCTTCCACTGATTTTTCTCTTGATTTTGCTATATCTGATTTACATCTTTATGAAAGAGAACAAGATCAAAGCAATGATGAAATCACTGAGAGTCGCTTCGTGATTTATTCTTCTCACCGTCACCGAAGTAGAACAGTTTCATAATCAACACAGATCTCTTTATAGGCATTAATCCAGGAAAGCATTAAAGTGCCAGCCCAAGTCTACTCCTGCTCAGGAAAACATGTCTTGAGCTCATATATATTAGTGAGTAGAGATCCCTTCCCGAATTAAGGTCATGCGAAATAAATTTAATTCTGTATGGATGATACTATAGGACACTAAGTGGCATCAATGATAATCCAAAGAACACATAACTGTAATTAATTTTCTGTGCAGACATTTACTATGTGTGTGTACTCTGGAGGTATACCTAAGAAAAAAATTGTTCTATTGCGCAGGATATATATAACTAAGAAACCGCTGCTTTTATCTTCACATTTTCTTGGTGCTTTTTTAGTTAATTATTTTATTTCTTGCTCACATCAAAGTACCTGCTAAATTTACTTCAACAATTTCACAGATTCTGGTTAGAGTTTTTCTTTTCAGAATCAAATGTGAAATACATTAAAAAGTAAAAATAAGATGCTGTAAGAAAAATGTCACAGAGTTGCATTTCACTAAAGATAACAGAAAAAAATAAGAAAGAGTGACATCAGTGAGGCAATCAATATACAGGTTACAGTTCAGAAAAACAGCCTACACACATAAAGGAAAAATAGTTTGATGGAATCGTACTAAGTCAGAGTGAAGTTTCAGAAAAGCTCAGATAAGCATCATCCACTTGTGATCAACCTCTCTCACATTTCTTAAATGGTTACGCTTACAAAAGATAAAAACAAGAAAAGTGCACTTCTTTTATTCACATTTTCAGCACAGTAAGGTAAAACAGCCACAAGATGGCAATACATCATGCTGTGAAAGAAAATTACTACATTTTGCCTGATTTTAACCCCTCCACGCATGGCTGAAATGCGCTGCCTTTTTAGCTTCGGGAAATTTAATGAGGAATAGACAGGAAGTAATCATCTTAGGAAAAAATAGCTAATCCCACTGCTGCTATAAACATACTGTTTCTCATTTCTTTTCACTTTCCTGTGGTTTCTCTCCAGTTACTGCTGTTTGTTGTGTGCAGGGAGCTATTGGTTTGAATGAGTGGAACATATTGGACACAATATCCTCCAATATCTCTGCAGTGAGGAACAGGTCTGTACTTGTGAATGTTACAGAGACTAAAGCTGATTGCTCTTGCCAGTCAAAGGATTGCTCCATCAGTAGTGAGAAAGAAACAGATGCCCTTCTCCCCTGGAACAATAAAAACACAAGACAGTATAATGTTATGAAGAGGGATAGAAATGGGATAGCACAATGTTCAAAGTCGTGCTCTTAGGGACATATAATGGCAACCTGAAGGTCTTGCCTGAGCATAAAATAGCACTGACTCACCAGTATGAGGTAGCTGCAAAAAAGGCTAATGCAATTATAGGATGCAGCAGGTGAAGTGCATTTTTCAGATGTTCTGGGAGGACGCGGCGTTGCTGCTTGTTTGCATTCCACTTGTACCGCAGCAGTATGGTACGTCAGGGCACTGCTGACAGGGCATGGAGATGGCTCCCCTCCTTTTCCCTGGAAACGTAACTCATCTTTCTGATGTGGTTACAAGGCAGGAAGTTGGGAAGTGTCTGGATGACGTACTGCATTTACAGAGACAGGATTAAATTAATCACTAGATGTGAAGGCAGGAGGAAGTTTTCCCCAGGTCAGAAGGTCAGGGATTGTTGAATATGGCTTATGCGTTCCTGGGTAACAGGAGGGTGTTAGTTACATCCTAAGGCAAGCTGAGATTTTCAGCTGAAAGTGCTTGCCTCTTCTCTTCTTGTGACACGCTGCAGCTGACTTTTGATCTTCTGCTACTGCCTTCAGCTTGTGAAATGCTAAAGGAAGTTACAAGTTAAATGAATCACCAATTTAGCTTTAGACCACAAACAGGCAAGCTATAGATGAGAAGTTTTATTCCATTTCTGTCATCCTGAGTAATTTATTCCCTACCTTGCTGGCTTTGAATTGCCATCTTGCTACTACATTCTCAGATTGCCGGCTGCTCATAAGGATCAGAATAGCCAATCTGTTAAATTGTTGACCATTTCTGATGATCCCTTCATGCTATTCTATCCTCTGCATAAAACCAGACAATGAGAATTGAAATCCTTCCTGCCTCTTTGTAGACAGCTGGGCTATAGTTTGTAATTGGAGTTTGAATTGCTAATACAATTTTGATTACAGTTCCCCATCTTTCTTGTACAGATTTAAAATTTAACAAGGAGTTATATGCACCAACCTACAAATTTGTTATTACATTGCTCTGTATGTTTTTTATTAATTCCACTAAAAGGTTGATGTATACCCTGATTAACCACTTGGATTCTTTTATTGCAAATTGCATTCCAGCTACTTTCTGCTCCTCACTGATGCACACTTTCAATTAAGATAAATATGTTTTTCTTGTAGGAATTGCATTATTACAGCATGAGATAGATTGAAAGATGTTTAATGAGTAGTCCAATGTTTTCTTCTAAATACTATTTATTCTGGGTACACCAGAACAAAGACATCATGATGCTGATGGAACTGCTTTACAAGACTATTATCCATGCATGGAATATATTCAAGCTGTAGGGTAATGCCAGGGAATCATGGCTCACACGTTGAAAAAGCCTGTACACCAATGCGTGTAGCATGCGGAATAAACAGGAGGAGTTAGAGATCTGTGTGCGGTCACAGGACCATGATCTCATTGCAATTACTGAGACGTGGTGGGATGGCTCACATGACTGGAACACTGTCATGGAGGACTATGTTCTTTTTAGGAAGGATAGGCCGGCAAGGCGAGGCGGTGGAGTTGCTCTTTATGTGAGAGAGCAACTGGAATGTATCGAGCTCTCCCTGGGAACAGATGATGAGCAAGTTGAGAGCTTGTGGGTAAGGATCAAGGGGCAGGGTAATATGAGAGACACAGTTGTGGGTGTCTATTACAGGCCACCTGATCAGGATGGGGAAGTTGATGAGGCCTTCTACAGACAGGTGAGAATCGCCTCACAATCACAGGCCTTGATTCTCATGGGGGACTTCAACTACCCTGATATCTGCTGGGAAGGCCACACAGCTGGGCACGTACAGTCCAGGAGGTTCCTCCAGTGCATTGATAACAACTTTTTGACTCAGGTGGTGGAGGAACCTACAAGGAGAGGTGCTTTACTGGACCTGATACTCACAAACAAAGAGGGACTGGTGGAGGATGTAAAGGTTGGGGGCAGACTGGGCTGCAGCGATCATGAGAAGATAGAGTTCAGGATTAAGTGTAGAATAGACAAAATGACAAGTAGAGTTGAAACCCTAAACTTCAGGAGGGCTAAATTTGATCGTTTCAAAGAATTGCTTGGGCAAATCCCATGGGAAAGGGCTCTAGAGGGTAAGGGGGCTCTAGAGAGCTGGCTGCTATTTAAGCGTCACCTCCTCCAAGCTCAGGATCAGTGCATCCCAAAGAGAAAGAAATCAGGCAAGGGGAGAAGGAGACCTGCTTGGCTGAGCAGGGACCTTCTGAAAAGGCTCAGGTGGAAGAAGGGAGTTTACAATAGGTGGAAGAAGGGGCTGACTGCTTGGGAGGAATACAAGAATGCTGTCAGGGTATGCAGGGAGGAAACAAGGAAAGCCAAGGCAGCCTTGGAATTGAACCTGGCGAGGGATGTCAAGGCCAACAGGAAGGGTTTCTTTAAGTATATAGGAGACAAAAGGAAAACTAGGGAAAATGTGGGCCCGTTGTTGAATGAGACAGGTGCTGTGGTGACGGATGATGCAGAGAAGGCGGAGTTGCTAAATGCCTTCTTTGCTTCTGTCTTCACTGTTCGGGCCAGTCCTTGTGAGACCCCGACTTTGCAGGTAACAGAGAAAGTCTGGGGGAAACAAGACTATCCCTTGGTTGACAAGGAGCACGTTAAAGATCAGTTAGATAAATTGGATATACATAAATCCATGGGGCCTGATGGGATGCACCCTCGGGTGCTGAGGGAGCTGGGGGAAGTCATTGCTGGGCCTCTCTCCATTATCTTTGAAAGGTCCTGGAGGACAGGTGAGGTGCCTGAGGACTGGAGGATAGCCAATGTCACTCCAGTCTTCAAAAAGGGCAGGAAGGATGACCCGGGAAACTACAGGCCGGTCAGCCTCACCTCCATCCCTGGGAAGATGATGGAGCAGCTTGTTCTGGGAGTCATCTCAAAGCACCTGGATGAAAAGAAGATTATCAGAAGTAGTCAACATGGATTCACCAAGGGGAAGTCATGTCTGACTAATCTGATAGCCTTCTATGACAAAGTAACTAGATGGGTGGATGAGGGGAGGGCAGTGGATGTTGTCTACCTTGACTTTGGCAAGGCTTTCGACACTGTCTCCCACATCATCCTCACAGGAAAGCTTAGGAAGTGTGGCTTAGATGAATGGACGGTGAGGTGGATTGAGAACTGGCTCACAGATAGAGCTCAGAGGGTTGTGGTTAGTGGCGCAGAGTCTAGTTGGAGGTTAGTAACAAGTGGTGTCCCTCAGGGGTCAGTACTGGGCCCAGTTTTGTTCAACATATTCATCAATGATCTGGATGAAGGGATAGAGTGTACCATCAGCAAGTTTGCTGATGACACAAAACTGGGAGGAGTGGCTGACACGCCAGAAGGCTGTGCTGCCTTACAGCGTGACCTCGCCAGGCTGGAGAGTTGGGCAGAAAGAAACCTTATGAAGTTCAACAAGGGTAAGTGTAGGGTACTGCACCTGGGGAGGAATAACCCCATGCACCAGTACAGGTTGGGGGCTGACCTCCTGGAGAGCAGCTCTGTGGAGAGGGACCTGGGAGTCCTGGTGGACAACAGGATGACCATGAGCCAGCAATGTGCCCTGGCGGCCAAGAAGGCGAATGGCATCCTGGGGTGCATCAAGAAGAGTGTGGCCAGCAGGTCGAGGGAGGTCATCCTCCCCCTCTACTCTGCCCTGGTGAGACCGCATCTGGAGTACTGTGTCCAGTTCTGGGCTCCCCAGTTCAAGAAAGACAGGGAACTGCTGGAGAGGGTCCAGCAAAGGGCAACAAAGATGATTAGGGGACTGGAGCACCTTTCTTATGAGGAAAGGCTGAGGGACTTGGGTCTCTTTAGTCTAGAGAAAAGAAGATTGAGGGGGGATCTTATTAATACATACAAATACTTAATGGGAGGATGCCAGGGGGATGGGAGTAGTCTTTTTTCAGTGGCACCCAGTGATAGGACGAGGGGTAATGGGCATAAACTTGAACATAGGAAGTTCCATCTTAACATGAGAAGGAACTTCTTTACTTTGAGGGTAGTGGAGCACTGGAACAGGCTGCCCAGAGAGGTGGTGGAGTCTCCCACTCTGGAGACATTCAAAACCCGCCTGGACGCTGTCCTGTGTAACGTGCTGTAGGTGACCCTGCTCTGGCAGGAGGGTTGGACTAGATGATCTCCAGAGGTCCCTTCCAACCCTAACAATTCTGTGAATTCTGTGAATGTGTGCTCGCAGCTGAGAAGGCCAACCATATCCTTGGCTGCATCAGAGGAAGCGTGGCCAGCAGGTCAAAGGAAGCGATTCTGCCCCTCTACTCAGCTCTCGTGAGACCCCACCTGGAGTACCGTGTCCAGCTCTGGAGTCCCCAACATAAGAAGGACATGGACCTGTTGGAGCAGGTCCAGAGGAGGGCCACAA
>NW_009646395.1:229731-236511 GCF_000708025.1 Charadrius vociferus | reverse complement strand
GAGAGGGTCCAGCAAAGGGCTACAAAGATGATTAGGGGATTAGAACATCTCTCATATGAGGAAAGGCTGAGGGACTTGGGTCTCTTTAGTCTAGAGAAAAGAAGATTGAGGGGGGATCTTATTAATACTTACAAATACTTAAAGGGAGGGTGCCAGGGGGGTGGGAGCAGTCTTTTTTCAGTGGTGCCCAGTGATAGGACTAGGGGTAATGGGCACAAGCTTGAACATAGGAAGTTCCATCTTAACATGAGGAGGAACTTCTTTACCTTGAGGGTAGTGGAGCACTGGAACAGGCTGCCCAGAGGGGTTGTGGAGTCTCCTACTCTGGAGACATTCAAAACCCACCTGGACGCTGTCCTGTGCAACCTGTTGTAGGTGACCCTGCTCTGGTGGCGGGGTTGGACTAGATGATCTCCAGAGGTCCCTTCCAACCCTGACCATTCTGTGAAAATAGCAAGGATAGAGATAACTGGCAGTTAACGGGTCTGTGTTCCTCAAGTACTAGATGGTGCCAGTAGATGTTCTGACATTACACTGGTTCCAGCTTTTCTTGTCACCATAATAACTAGTCTATAGCAATCTGAGTTGTAGTTGTTGTCGGAGTTGCAATGGCTTTTTATTAGACATGATTTCATTGATGTCAGATTTGGAAGGAAAAAAACAGAGTATATTCCACCTCTTCTTTCCTTTCCTTTGTGTGCGTGAATGTCCATGAATGCCTTCCTGCCACCTACTATACAATATATGTGTTGTGGTTAAAAGGGAAAAGAGAGAACATTCATGGAAAAAACATGTCTCTACTGTTTCCAAACAGCCCCTTACTGTAGAGTCTGAGGTGTGGACGAGGTTATTAGACTACTATGGCTGTTTCGGAATTTTCAGTGGTTGTTCTTCTCATTCAAAAATCTGCTTTTTCAGAAGCCTGTTTGTGGAAAAGGCTTAGTCTCTTTTTTTTTCCAATGTGAATTTTGACATCTTTAGCCTTCTGAAAAATAAACAAATCCAGTTTATTTTGCCAACTAATTTTTCCCTTAGAAAATTACGCCACTTCTAAAAATATAACATTCAAAATGATTGAAACAGAAAAGGTGTAGTGTGACCTCTCTGCCTAGTCATGCTTTTTGCATATGCTTAATTTATGAATATTTTTGAGATTTTGCCCATTGTGATTTAGCAAGGTGTCGTGGTTTCGGCCAAATTGGCTACTGGGGACCTAGAGGTCTCCAGATGGGACCGACAGATGCTCCCCTCTACCCCTCTTCAGAGAGAGAGGCAGAGGAGGGAAGAAAGAGACGTATGAGTTTAGAAGGAACTAAACTACTTTAATGAAATATTAATAATAATAATAAAAAAGAAATAATGAAATATATTCAAAACCATATCAAGCTCCCGAGATGACAATCACGACACCGGCTGGCACTGGGGCAGTCCCAGACTGGACTCAGTGACGGACGGGAACTGGATTCTGGATCTGCATTCAGGATCAGGTTGAAAGGCAGACGAACAGACAGAGTCCTCCTCAGACATTGGCCATTGCAGATCCCTCAGCTTTTGTACCGCTCTTCCCTGCAGGTGGGACCCCACTGCGCTTTTCTGCTTCCGACCCCCTAACAGGGCAAATAACAAAGTTGGTTGGCCTTGGCTGCTATAGCAATAAGTATAAGCAAGGTCCTCTCTGCATACCATGCCTGGGCATCAGCTATAGACATTGGTCTTATCACTCTGAGAGACTGAACATTGTCTGCAAAATATGCTGTTAATTTCAGTATTTAGAAGAGGCCCAGCTAAGAAGTAAAGTTACTGAACAAAATTGGTTCTGTTTTACCTCAAACCAGGACACTGCAAAATCTTAGAAATTTTCACAGGAGGGGAGCGCTATTTTTTATGCAGCTTTACTGACTATGTCTCTCTCCTGACCTTTTTTTCAGCTCCACAGTCTACCTTCTATATGTGCAAAAATATTTTCATTATATTCCTGTGCTCCTAAGTCCTATACCATCCTCGTTTCAGAGAAGACTCCAAGAGACATCAGTTTTGTTTCCTCTCTACTTTTGGCCTTCTGGTTCATGCTTTCGATCTGTTTCTTATTGAGTGTGGTATATGTCACTGTGACTTTCTATGGCACATTTCATTCTGTGTCAAATTATAGCAAGATATTGCTAGAGACCTGCAGGTGGGGAATTCTGACCTGATACTGATTTTGTGCGCTTTATCTGAAGTGCCTGAGAACAGTATAAACAGAGGTCTTAGATCTGTGTTACTGTTAGAGCCCATGTAGAGCTCCAAGGGTTAAAATGTGATTGCAGTTATAGCAAGTTAAATTATGTAGGAAGGAACTGCAACTCCAGAAAAGACTGGAACAAAACTCAGGACTGTTCTCAGTGAATTTAGCTGAGAACCATGCACAGCTGTTTTTGTAGATGCTATGCTACATCAAGATACTTATATTCTGCATGGTTTTGAGCTATTTCTTCTTTTTGTTCCCTACATCCAAACAGAGTAGTTTGAGTGACTCAAGGAAAACAGAATCACTTGTCTCTAGTCGGTTAAAAACTTTTCCATTCAAAGTGTGCCATTTCAGTGCATTTAAATGGGTAAGTACACATTAAGATCACTGTAAGCCTTTCAGCCAAACTTTTAAAAGCTCTTTGTTCTCTAACTCTTTTCAGCAGTAAAGATTTTCCTGATATCCTCCCTTTCCTTTTCTTTACTGACTCATTGATCACATATCACTAATGGGTTTTTCTCTGCTTCAATTTCTCCATCTGTGAAATGAGGAACATCTATATTTGCTGTTGTGTGAAGGTAATAGATGTATTAGAGATACCTCAGCTAGTCATAGCTATGTTCCCATTTGTAGGCAGCTCCCTAAATCAAACCACGAGCTACTACTGCTCCGTGCTCTGAGGCCCTGTAATTTGGTGTGTTCAAATACCACTGCTGTTCTAGGCTATCTTGAAAGAAGGGGAAAATACCTTCCTATCTAACATTTACAGAGGTAAACTATTCCTGGGGAGAAGGTGGGTGGCTTGTTTGTAAATGGGATAAAATATGTAAAATTTACAATATCTTGGGCTAGTGATTTGCATCAGAAAGAGCAGATGTAAAATGTTAGAATATTGGAATTTGGTGGTTGTGGGTTTTCTTTGTGTGTGTGTGCGCGTGCACGTGCATGCTCTTGATACTGGTTTCAGTAATTTATGAGAATTATGAAGGCAATGGAGAAGCAAGTCACTGGATTAGCTCATGAGGTATAGATTAAGACAGTCCTTCACAGAATCACAGACTGGTTGAGGCTGGAAAGGACCTCTGGAAGTCATCTGGTCCAACCCTCCTGCCCAAGGAGGGTTACCTAGAGATGGTTGCCCAGAACCATGTCCAGGCAGATTCTGAGCATCTCCAAGGATGGAGACTCCACAACCTCTCTGGGCAACCTGTGCCAGGGCTCCATCACCCTCACAGCGAAAAAGTGTTTCCTGATGTTCAGAGGGAATCTCCTGTGTTTCAGTTTGCACCCACTATCTCTTGTTCTGTCACTGGGCACTGCTAAAAAGAGCCTGGGTCCGTCCTCTGTGCACCCTCCCTTCAGGTATTTGTATACAGTGAAGAGATCCCCCCTGACCCTTCTCTCCTCCAGGCTGGATGGTCCCAGCTCTCTCAGCCTTTCCTCGTAGAAGAGGATGTTTCAGTGTCTCAATCATCTCAGTGGTACTTTGCTGGACTCTCTCCAGTATGCCTGTGCTTCTTTTGTACTGGGGAGCCAGCACTCCAGGTGTGGCCTCACCAGTGGCTGAGCAGAGGGGATGGATCACCTCCCTGAACCTGTTGGCAACATCCCTCCTAATGCAGCCCAGGATAGGATACCATTAGCCTTCAAAGACAGGAACACAGTTGTGGCTTTACATACTCCTGCCCTGTTGGGGAAACTCCCCGGACCATCTCTTTTCCATTTCTTGCAAGAAATTGCTGGTTGCAGGGGAATTCTCTCAGACACTCTATCCTTCAGGCTTAATGGGTGTTGGTCATAGACATATCCCAAAATAATAAAAATTATAGATGAATGAAGTGTGTCACTTAATGGCCACAACAATGTATAAGAAATTCCATTACTGAAATTTTACAAAAGCTTGTAGCCCCTGATAACTGAAGAGAAACCTCTGCTGTGGATTTAAAAATCTCAACCTCTTATTTACCAGTAACCAATTCTCCCCCTAGCCTGACACATAGACTGAAAAGCATATGGTTAAAACTGAGACAGCAAGAAAAAAATGCCAACTGTCCCCAAGATTTTTTAATACTTGCTGTCAATAATTATAACTATAAAGAAAACAAGTCTATCATACTATGTTTTCTTGTTTACAAGGAACATTTTAGAACATGTTTAGGAGCTTGGGGCAGCCTCCACTCACAGCTTAGGTGTTGGTGGTGGTAAGACTTGGGGTGGGAGGTGGCACAATCCCACCGGTGCGTGGGTGCATCGCTCCTTACAGGGAAGTGTACCATACTGTCCTATCGAAGTATGGGCAGCCTACGTAGGTGGCCTGCACTTGGCTGCTTACTGCCTTTGTGGACTATGGGCCTGGTTTTGAGGGCAGCCTTGGCAAAGCTCAAAAAGTCGATGCTGTTCAGACTTATCTTTGAAGGCTGAGCAAACAAACTCAGAAAATACCCTATGATCTCAGCCTAGTCCTCTCAAGTGTGTACAGGGAGCTAATCTGACACGGTCGTTCATCATGACTATTCGTGGTTTGTGGCTGTTACTTTGGCCTCTTTCCTGTACAAACAGAAAGAAAGAAAGTCTCAGTTAACCCCTGCTTCACGGGAGCCTTTGGACTTGCTCATTTGGCCAAAGCTATATGGAGAACTGCTCAAGGAGAGTGTTCTTCCTTCCCTGGCTCCCTCCTGCAACTGTCTCAAAGCCTCTGAAGCCCAGTGAGTCTGTACTCATCTCCTTTGTTAACTGCCTTCAGACTGCTCCTTAGACAGCACTATCTGCAGCTGAATCTGGCTGTTCACCCGTAAGTGAAAGTTATCCAAATTTTGGTTCAAAATAGGATGAATTACAAGCATTTCAGTTTCAATTTCAGTCTCTGTTTGTTTTTCTCTGAGCTGCATAATTGCGCTGCCATTTCTAAATCATTGTTCCCAGCTTCTTGTCACTTAACATCTCTGGCATTTCAAGCAGATTAATCTTGAATCCATTATTGTGTAGCTACATTTCAAATGGAAATAGCAGCAAATCCTAGACATTCTGAGTCTCATCTTTGCACCATATGTAGCCAGTGTTATCAATGCAAAGTAAAAACCAAGCAAGAATGAGTGTCCAGTGCTCTCTTGCATCGATTAGATGCAGGTGCGTGGAATCGGGAAAGACACCTTGTTCTGTCCCTGCTGCTGAGCGCACACGTCTACCTGGCAGAGCGGTGAGACATCATGCTGTTAACAATCTCCTGTGTGTGGCAATTGCTGGATTTCCTGCTTGGAGACCGAGGGGATTTCTATTTGACATCTCCCAGGTCCTCTGACTTTATCTATTCTGTTACTCAAACAAGCCTTATTTGCGTGGCAGGGTGTGGTTAGTGCATAAATAGAAGAATTTGGATGAGTTTTGATAAACGTCAGCCTGGCTGTATGAAATGTGTGCAGCAAGGAGGAATGTGGGATAAACAGGTACTGTGATGCACATAGCATCAACAGGCTGCTCAGGAATTTAGCAAATCCATAGGTAAGAAAACATGGTATGTCAGTACCAAATGGTGAACTTCATTTTCTTTGTACTGGGGAGTACAAAGTTTATTTTTTTTTTAGCTATTCTTCCATTGTCTCCTGTCTATTGTTGCAAATAGGGCTGCTGAAAAAACCCAACAACCCAGCATGACCTGGACAGGGCCAGTTCAATACTAGACCCTGTATTACTTGGGAACAATGTTGAAATCATGAAGGGGCAGAGACTCAAGAGGCTTACAGTTACCCCATAGGATCAGTCCATCTCAGGTATGACAAGCGCGTAGCAAAACTGCATCAAAGGCCAAGTTTGATGAAGTGGCTGCTTTGAGCAGGAGAGACTATCAGTAGACACATGTAAGATGACATATATGAAATAAGAGGCAGAGAAGACACCATAACTTTGACTTGCAGAAATGGAGAGATCAGGCCAAAAGCTACACAAGCACCTGCCTCAGAACTATTAAACTGTGATTCCTTAAAGACAGTACTGGAAAACTGAAAGTCACTTTGGTTTAGAAAATACTTTGCCAAGATTGTGTTCCTTCATGCAGTGCAGTCTGTGAGGAAGCCAGTCAAGGAGTGAAAAGCTGCCCAGGTAGGCTGGTTTCTGATGGAAAATGATGGGGTAACTGTGGGGGCAACTAGAGGTCCTAGAAGTTCAGCTCAGTGTTGTGGTGGAAGAAGAACGAACTCTATGAGGGGGAGATTCTCACTAAAATGAGGTTTGGGGGTTAGGATGGTAGAGGTGAACTATGGGGGTTTAGAAAGGTTTCAGGTTCAGGTTGATGAAGGTTTGGATTTCACCCATGGAAGGAAACAGGCCATAGAAGGGCACCAACTTTGGGGTTTTCTCTTTCCTGTCTCCCCTTGCAATCTTCCCTGTGGGGCTGGCAATCTCCGCCTAGGGCTGTTGCGCTCCCTCTTGCACACACGGTCTCTTGTGCCCTCCCCATGCCAGCTGTCCCTGCAGCTGCTCCTACCCCCATCACTCTCCACTCCCTGCTCATCTTCCTGAACCTTCTCAATACCGACAGAGGGGGAGAAAAACCGCCA
>NW_009646395.1:228824-229139 GCF_000708025.1 Charadrius vociferus | reverse complement strand
GGCCTTGGCGACGGGCGGCGGGTAACGGTCGCAGCCGGAGCCGCCATTTGCTCGGGGCCGCGTCCCGGTGCGGAGTGCGGCTGCGGCTGTAATTTCGGCCGGAAAAGCATTCAGACTGCTGGTAGCAAGCCGGACTAAACAAAAAACAACAACAAAAAAATTCCTCTTCTGGCTTTGGAGCAGGGAACTTTGCAAGAAACCCAGAAACCCACACCTGGGCTGCTCTCACTGTAGGGGAGTGATGGTCAGTCTGGTGGTTTTTTTTTATACAGATACTAAGCACTGATTTTTATTCTTTTCCATAAACCAAAAGTG
>NW_009646395.1:116485-228813 GCF_000708025.1 Charadrius vociferus | reverse complement strand
TCCTTTTCTTTCCCTCACAACATGCAATGACGACTCAAAAGGTGGGGAAACAAAAAAGCCTCTGCACAAGCTTGAGGAAAGTTCAAAGTGTGCTGGGCAGAAATGATGACAGCATTAAGAAAATTCACCTGCCCTCCCACCCCCAACCCCGGGGCCCTCTTTTTATCTTTGGCTGTTTCTGCTTGACTAAACTGGTTTGAGTTGGGGATATGCATGGATAATGACAAGGAAGCAGAAATCAGTTTTTGCACGCTGGCCTGGGTACTCAAAAAAAAAAAAAAAAAAGTAGTAGATTCAATACGGGGATGAGCATGCGGAAGGATCCCTGGCAGAGCTCTCTGCCTCCATAGGGATTTGATTCAGCTGGAGACACTTAATGTATGTTTTGCTGCAACTGGGCTTTGCAAGTGCCTGATGTTGATTTTTCCAGCTGGCACTAGCTGTGTGCCAAGTGGGACTCAGTATTTGCACTGTCATTCTGAGACCTCAGGTAGAAGCTGGTCCAAGGGAGGTGGGTTCTGCCACCGAAGGTACTGCAGTCAGGATGCTGCTCTCCCTGTCTGGGAAAACTGGCAAGGAGTTGATGTCACCATCTTGAGGCTTTGCAGCAGACACCCTGCTGATGTCTGTCTGTCTTCTGAGTGGTGGAATGAGGCCAGGTTGTCCTTGTCAAAGAACAGTAAGTTTTTATAATAGTGTTAGGGACATTTCTACTGCTTTCCCATAGTTTTTCAGCAGACTTGAAATTGGGTAATTGGGTTAGTTAAAAGAGGGAGAATTGGGAATTATCTTTTACTGTTTTAGTATTAAAAATCTTTAAAATGTTAGCCAGCTTGGTAAGGAGGGTGAAACTTTTTGCATTAAGGAATAAACTTCAGAATAAAGTTTGGGGTTTTTTTCTGTGCCACAGCTGAAAGTGAATTAGCAGTAAGAAACGTGTCTTTCAGAGCAGCCCAAAGTATTAGGAAGGAGGGTATTTAAATAAGGGTCATATTTTAATTAGCTGTAATTTCTACAGTCTCCTCTGTTTTGTATAAAACTGTCTAGGAAACAGAAGCTTTAAAATAAGTCTTGTGTTTTATTTCGATGCACTATTCCACGTGCTTGAATTATGTGTATAAAAAGACACAACATGAGATAAAAAACAGTGGCCAAAAACCAATATAGACTTAAGGAAAGCAAGATTAATGGATTATGTTTTCAGCTGTATATAAAAAACACATGATCATCTGCATTACTTTTTGGTGTTTTGGCTTATTCCTCTCATGACAGTTCAAAAATACAATATTAACCAAAAAAAATAGTTGTTATGGCTAGATTATAAAATTATCAATAAGGTAGCTTAAACATAGATCTTACAAGATTACTTTAGACTTCTCAACTGACGGTGTTTATTGAAAGTTATAGTGTTTACCATGGAGTGTAGAGGATGCCTACCTTTCTGTAGGCCTGAAGATTGCCTGAGGAAAGATGCAAGAGTTTAGGGTACAATGCAGTATCAGTCCTCACCTTCTCTGACATCATCAGAAGCACTTCATTACCATGGTAGAGATATGTCATGGTTTAACCCCAGCCGGCAACTAGGACCACGCAGCTGCTTGTTACTCCCCTGGTTGGGATGGGGAAGAGAATCAGAAGAGTCAAAGTGAGAAGACTCGTGGGTTGAGGTAAAGACAGTTTAATAGGTAAAGCAAAAGCTGCTCATGCAAGCAAAGCAAAACAAGGAATTTGTTCACTACTTCCCATCAGCAGACAGGTGTTCATGCATCCCCAGGAAAGCAGGCTCCACCAAGTGTAATGGTTACTTAGGAAGACAAAAGCCATAACTCCAAACATCCCCCACACTTCCTTCTTCTTCCCCCAGCTTTATATGCTGAGCATGACATCCTATGGTATGGAATATCCCTTTGGACAGTTGGGGTCAGCTGTCCCGGCTGTGTTCCAAGTGCACCCCCAGGCTTCTGGCTGGCAGGGCAGTGTGAGGAGCAGAAAAGGCCTTGACTGCTTAGCAACAACCAAAACCATCAGTGTTTTACCAACATCATTTTCATCCCAAGCCCAGAACACAGCACTATACCAGCTGCCAGTAAGAAACTCAACTCTATCACAGCTGAAACCATGACAAGATAGTAGTCTTAGATTTCAACAAGTATATGCAGTTGCTGGATTCTCCTTTTATCCCATTCAGGTGAACATGCCTTACAGTGCTATGCCCTAGTCTCAAATTGTGATTTGGAGCTAGGATTTCAGGAGCAGCTGCTACAGGAAAGCTTGTTGTTACCTACAACGTAGCAAAGGCATACATTAACACTACAGTCCCTTTGTGGTAATAAGATCCTTAACAAATCGACTCAAATCGTTTCAAGACATTGTTCCACCTCATTTTAACCTGTTGAAAAATGTTCACGTCTTCTGTTTGAATTTTCTTTTTATTTCGCTAGAGGGCACTATTAAACAGAAAATACTGTATTTTGCCTCGCAAATGAGAAAAAAAAGACATCCCCTGTTCTCAGGTGCAAGAAATCCTGAGAGAAATTCAGCTTCCAGCAGCTGATTTTAACTTGATTTTTTTTTAACCTGTACTGTCACTTTACTACCCTTACTCTTCTCCACTGGGAAAGCCCACTGGAATCATGTCAGCCAAATATGAGACCTATTTCACTGTTTCGTGCATTTAAACTATAGCACATCAACCTGAAAAAAGATGGTGCCGAGAGGTATAGAGTGGACAGAATACTGGACAAAGGGAGTTTCCTCCATGAATGTGGAGATGGTGCTGTCATTTTGTTTGTGGATGTTACTCATCTCTTGCTTCAGTCCCTGTTCCTGTCCTTCGTGTCAAGATCCAGAGAAAATTAGCAAGAGGCCTTCACAGTTTCATCTTGAAACTTATGCCTTTCCTAGAGCTTTGACATATTTACAGCAGACTTCATCCCACTGGTATTAGCTTGCAGTATGAAACACCTTTATTTTAGAAACCATTTTGTGGTCTGATGTAATTGTCTGCTTATAGAACAGGAGGAAAAATCCACATGCTACACCCCTTAGACTTTTTCTAAGAAATGTAATAATGTTTCCTGATATAGGGAAGAAGAGAGGTGATGACCTAAGGCATGTATTGAAAACAAGGATGTGGTTTTTCCAGCTCTGTCCATCTGGTGTCTTTCATAACACAGTGTTAATGTAACTAAATGTGTAGAAGACCAGAAGCAAAAGCAACTGCTTCAGGGAATGCAATAATGAAACCATTTCACCAGTTTTGTTCTCAGCACAGTAGGGTTATAACAGATGGCTGATAGCCAACACTCAGTGGTGTCAAAGAAAGCAAATAGATGAGGAAAATACATAGATTGAGAACAATGTTTATGAATGCTGATGCTGAGTTCAACAGATTGAGACTGAAGAAGGCATGGATCAAAGGACCATGGAGAACTGCACAGACCTATGCTTTGAAAATCATCTTGCAAACCACTTTTAACCAAACGTATTTTTGAGTAGTCTGGCTTTCAGTAAAAAGATGAAACAAATCACTTTGTGTATAGTTTGGTAGTTCATATGATACATATACAACAAATTTTTGGAAGTGACTGTGCACAAGCATTGATTTTGTTGGAAAGCAGTGTGGGTTAATTATTTGCTGAGTGAAGCGGAGTACCAAGATAAGGTTTGTGATTCCTACTTCAGACGCTAGACTGGCTAGTTCCTATGCCTTTTCCCTTTCCAATTCCCTTGTCGGGCCCTATGGGGTAGAAGTCCCCAACATCCAACTTGTGAAAGATGTCTTAGTTTCAAAACTTGTGAAACAGCTCAAACCCACAGCAAATTGAAATACTGAAACTGAGGCTGATGGGGAGCTGCCAGTGTAGAGGAGAGTCTGTGCAAAGATGTTCAACTCTACTTAGTTCTGCGCTGCAAAACCTGCTGAGAGCCTGCTGAGAGAACCCCCTTGGAGTACTACATGGTGGAAGCCTATGGGCAGAGAAAGGTGGTTTTTTTCCTCTTGGCACAGTTGTACTGTGCTATAGGAGGACACTGAAAGCTCCCAGTTGGTATTTGCAGGGCCGTTTATTGAAAATGGGTATCCAAACCATTTAGCTTCCCATCAGATCTCAACTGGCTGATTCATTTGAACTTTTTCTTCTGTTTCTCTTAATGGTAGTCTGTGACTAAGGCTCAGAGAAAAAAAGTAAAAAATAACTTTCAGAGGAAAAAAAGTGAAAGATCAGACAGTTCATAAGACCCTTTTTAAGTGGGCCACTGGATTACAGAAGTATCATAACCGCATGGTATTTTACATGGACTCTTTCTCACTTTATGTACAAGGTTATTTAAATGATAAACTGCAGTGCTTGGTTCTCTCTGTATATGAACACCCATAAGAATGCTCTTGCCTGACCTGTGCATTTTCTGCACTCCTTGTGCTCGATTTAGTGGGTGATGTTTGGGCAGTGTCCCACTGCATAATACATGTGTCTTTTAATAGCATTCATGTGCCTCTTGGTGTAGGCACTGCCAGAAGCCAGCCAGAGCTGATGCTAGGTCTGCACATTTATGACACTGAGTAGAGACAAGTATGTGGGACTTGATTGCATGTGGGGCTTTGTCAAACTGTTTCTTGTGTGAAGAGCAAATGACACAGCCATCTAGGGAGTCAGCAATTAGAGAATAACACCCTTCTGTGCCTTCTTTTAGCTAAGCAGCTCATATGTGTGTATATCAAAAGCTACCAAAATAGTAACAGAAGAAGGCATTGAGAAAAACTGAGTGTAATGCGAGACCACCAGCCTATTTGGTTTCTACCTATTTGGTTTCTACCTATTTTACAGGCACAGGAGTTAATTTTCATAATTGACACTGGTTACGTCTGTTTTCTTTTCAGATACCTCACTTTTTTTTTTCTTTTTCTTTCTCTTGGGTCATAATTTATTTTTTAGAAGAGTGTTTGGAGGTGTTTATTTATGTTTTCTTCTCTGAAATTGCACTGGCTTGTAATGACATCAGCTGCAGAGGGATGTTAACCTTTGGCTAACAGTTAAATATTTTCAAAAGGCATGCTCTTCTGCACTCTCAAAGCAGTACCAGCTCATTCAACTGTATGGTAGACCCCATCCCTCCCTTGTGCTTGTATATGAGATGAGAAAAGAGGGATCATCCTCTATTACAAATTTAGCTGTAGGATGAGGAGCAGAGAGGAGAAAAACTTAGATGCCAAATATATATAATTGGATGCATGCCACTGCAGTCTCTGCAGCACAGGCCACATGCCAGATCTCTTTCTTAGCCTGGTAAGGCAATCGATTAAATCAAGTTAACCACTGTATGATTCTAAACTTTTCTTCTTGCTGGCTCCCTTTTATCTAATTTCCTTCTTTCCAGAAGATGCTGCTACAGCTACTCATAGCATTGCTGACTGTGAAAGTGACAGAAATGGTGGTTTGTTTTTTTTCTTAGCTGGAGTGATATGACAGGAAAGAATATCTGCCTAGGACATTTTGCCCTGATAGAAATCCTGTACAGTTACTGTAAGTTGTGTCCTCCCACTCGTATTTCCTGACTGGTGTTTAACGAGGCTTTGTCCTGATCTAAATGGTTGGTAGAGCAGGTGATACACCCATGGGGGTGTGCAGCACAACAGTCGGTGCTAGTGAAGGAACTAAAATTCTCCTAGCCTTTTGGTAATGCCATGTCTGGTGTAACTGGAGAAGTTGACCGGTTCTGCAGATCTTTGAGGTGGATTTGCTTAAAACTGTTCCTTACAGTGAACTCTCAAAGAAGACCACAAGATTTTAAATTGAAAAGACATCAGGTTTTATGAGAATATAAATTAGAATAGTTAGCAGGTGGGTTTTTTTTTTTCCTTAAATAATGAAAGTTGAAGGTCACTAGAGATGGAATATAGGTCCACAATTAAATTCTGTGAAGTCCTCTCTGATCCATGGACAGTTTCTTTTCCATTACATCACAAGCTGGAGCATCAGCTCCCTACTTCTCCCAACAGCCTTTTTGCTTGGGCTGCAGGTACTCATTTCTTTGCTGATCCCCTTCTTTTCTTGTAGCACTTTGTAGAATGTGGAGCTTTCTCTCACTTGCAGTTTGGTGACAAGGTAGTAGCACAGACAAGGTAGTAAGTGGAGATACATTAAAACTGATTAATCCTGGGTCAAAATTGTCTAAGTTCTACAAGAATACCTTATCTGAAATGAAATGAGGTCATTCTTGACTGGTGTTGGCTCCCATCGCTACATTAAATCATTGTTCTGTACAGAAACTCTTAGCCTTCTTCCAGGCCATGATCCCAAAATCTGTGGTAGATGGCTCACCTAAACCTTATGGCAAGATTTATTTTATCCTTAGTCTTTCTGAGTGGGACTATTTTAAGAGTCGTTTTTATGATTCTTCTATTCTCATTTCCTCTCTATTTGAAAATTCCGATGCTTTCCTTAAACTGGAGGAAGTTGTCAATCATTTTTCCATTGTCCTCTGTGGTTATGTTTATTCATGCTGTGTAGTTCAATGCTTGCTATCAAACATTAACTAACAAAGGGTCATTCTTAGTAGTTGTATGTGGCCACCTACTGCTGTTTTGAGTCCCTAAATCTGTTGCTGAGTGTGCAGAAAAGCTTTGTTATTGATTGCAACTATACTGAGAAGGAACACATTGCTGATGGGAACATTTGCAATGGGGCTTTTTTTAAATGGCTTTTACCAGAGAAGAAAATGCTAACCCCAAAGTTCTTTACAGAAGGAGTATGCATTCCAAATATGTAATTGTAAGCACAATGAGATATAATTTATCCTTTAATGTTGATATTCTGAACATAGCAATTTTAAAATGCATGTCTGGGGCAGTGAATTCAATCTTGTATCTTGTCCTTTGGAGGAATAATTTGCATTGGCAAGTATGGTTTCTGAATTCTCCAAAATTTCTATTCTAGAAAGGGAATATTGAGGTTGAATTTGAGCAGTAGAAAAATAGAATGGAAATTTACCAGCTGATCAGTAATTACCTGGCTGGACTTGCAGGCAAATTATTTATTCAGCACCTCAGCATTTTTGTGGCAGTATAGGCAAGATCACTTCTTATTTTTCCATTCCTTATAGAGAAGAGATGGTTGACCTGTCTAAAAGCCATCCTGGAATTTATGTACACTTGGGGTCTTCTTGGCTTTGTAAAGGGAGGTGGCACACTCATGGAGTGGATCATCATGTCAACTTGGAGATATAAGAGCAAGTTTTAATTTGAATAACAGTCATTTTTTTAAAAATGCCCAAATGAAAACTTATTATAAAAGCAGACCATGATATGGGCTTTTGTATTTAATTCAAAAAACAAGTGTGACCCACATTTTCTTTCACATTTCTTAAGGGAACTTTCGTTCTAAAAATAATCTCCAAGTTGAATTTGCTTAAGAACAAATGTGATGATGAATATTTCAGCATTACCTGAATGTTGATCTTTGAACAATAGAGAGAATAATGGTTTAGAAATTGTTTCAAATATAACAAAACATAATGTTTGGATAGCTGTATCCTCTCGTTGCTTTATTTAAAATTAGCAATGATCACTCTGAAATAGATAAACCTTTTGAAGGAATTTATATTTTTTTGGTTTGTTTACAGAGTACATTTGCCAGCCTTCCTTTAGCTACATCTCTGTTGGGTTGTTTTTTGGTTTTTTTTTTTTTTCAAAACAGCTTATAATATTAAATCAGAAAACAAACGGAACAGTATTTACATGTAGCAAGGCTATTTAATTTACTTTGCATTTTATTTTTCACTTGCTTGCATGTGGAAGTGTTCAGTTTCACAAAATGGTTCCAAGTTCAAGACAAATACAGGAATCTTGAATTATGTTCCTAAATATGGGTTCAGAAGAAAAGGTAGTCTGACTGTGAAAGGTGATGAGCACCTGCTATTGCCACAGATCTTGTCATCCATATGGTTTAAGACCCATGAAGGAGTAGCTGCAGTAGCAGGTATGGATTTGCCTTGTGGAGAGCCCTGGGTCTTTGTCCTCACTTCTCAGGTAGAACCCATCAGCATTCTCCAACTAAAACCCTTGGTGCCAGGGTTGTAGCTTAACCACTATGTAAAGCTCATAAGTGAAGCTTGGTTTGATGAACTTGTTAAACCTTTAGCTTCAGAAGTGCTATTTGAGGATTTTTATAAACCATTTTAGAGTTGCGGGCTTTGATCTTATCACTGGGCCATAGCCCACTCAATTGATGTTGCTAAGACAAACACTGCTATCAGAAATCTTGTGACTCAAATTTAGAGTTTGATCTCACCTAGAGCTTATGTTTGGCTACTAAGTAATAGACTGAACCTATCTCTCATTTGAGATGGAGGTTTTGATCAGCTCCTTTCATTCTGTTGCTTTCTTCGTATACATGTATATATACTTGAGCTAAACCTGGTAATTATCTCTCTTGGCTGATTATTTTGGGGGCGATGATGCGAGAGTCATAAGCATTCATTTCTGTGGTGTTATCCCACTCCACCTCCTCACCATGTGTTGAATTGCTATGGTATTTTTGTTCGTCTCTTGTCTAGTCCTCTCCAGCCTTCTCTTTTCTCACCATAGACCTACAAGCTTATAAGAACTGAATCTTTGTTATTTTCTCCTTTCTCTTTTTTCTTCTCCCTTCTAACTGAATGTGTGTGAGTGAAATGAGGGAAGAAGAACATTGGGCTGCTTACTTTGCGTTGGTGTTTACTATGAGTCATAACAACAGCTTGGTGCTCTTGAAAAGTTTTCTGGTGGGAGAATCAACAGCATGGATGCAGCAAAAGAGACAACAGAATGTACTGTACTTGCAGTTCTCTGAGTCAAGGACATAATTGTGGATGATGGGAATGCATTTTGATAGAGGTTTGCACTTACTCATGCTATGGATATATAAAATTTCTGCTAAGGAAGCAAATCTGGTTGCTCAAAGTTTGCCCTGGTTGCATTGAAACTGGACTTACTGGGAGGGATTTTGGTGGTAGCTGACTTTTCATAGAGCTGCCTAAAATAGGCTTGGTGTGAGAAGTAAGTCTAGAATGATTATTTTTACATTGGCAGTACATAGAAGCTTAACATGAGATGACGTATTCATTGTACTGCTCTGCAGTTATTCGCCTGGAATTACCCAGATTCAGACAGTTTAAGAACTATTTAATTCTAGTGCTTGGAATTGTCTTGTTCCCAAACTGCTCACAATTTCTTACAGTTATATCAGAGACAAGGATTTGTCCTCCATTGGTACAGAACTGAGCATATATTAGGAACTTAAATGACTGGTTGTACACTACACGAAGACTATGCTGTCTTGATTTCTAGTTGAATGATCAACTATAAAACACTACATCCCCTATTAAATGACTGAAAGAAACAGTAAGAGACAGTACTCAGCCCTGCGGCTGAAAGTCTGTTTATCATGGTGATAAACAAGACTCCAGATCACTTTCTTGATGCAACGTGGTATTGGACAGTAATTTCTTGACTTGTCTGTGATCAAAGAACTTAACGGTGTTACATGCAGCTTCCAAACTTGATTCCAGTTCCAACATTTGGTGCGGAACATGGGGAGAACAACAAATATTAAGACAGGATGTTAGGGTATTGGAGTAAGGTAGGTAATACAGTGCATGTGAATTGAGACAGGAAGAAACATCAGGATAAGGCAGAAGGATACAGCCCAATGGTTCCAATTGCAAATCATAACCTGCAGTTTCCTATGTAAAGTTTTAAAGATTGTTTGAACAAAAATTGCCCACACATAGTGGGAAAAATGCTCACTAGACAAACAGTTTCAGTGTTCAGCTCTGCTGGATGGTCAGTCTTTGCCAGTTCCACAAGCCATGTCATTTTACTGGCAGTAATTTTACAAGTGAATAATGATGTTGGTTGCTAGTCAATCTCGGCTGTCCTAATCTACCAGTGAAAAGACTGGACAATAAAGCAAGGAGATGGGGACTACACTTGTCATTGTAAAGATTCTTTCAAAATGATGGCAGTGCAACCACTCGTCCTTCATACAGAAAATATTAAGCAGGAATCCCAAGGAGCTGTTACTTTTATAGCAGAATAGTGGTTGTGCATTGTGAAAGTGCAAAATTTCCTAATTTCCAAAGAGCATATGAGACATGACTGCCTGGCATATCATGATACTCATGATACTTATGGATGCAAGATACTCATGATACTAATGGATGTAAAAGGAAAGAAATTGCACAAATTTGACTGCTGAAAAATATATAAGATAAGTGATTTGTATCAGTACCAGCAGAATTGTTATGGGTACCTGGCATTGCCGATTATAAGCAGGAAGCTGGCTGGAGCATTGGCCCAGAACACACTGTATTAGAATCTGTTTTGAGTAATAAGGCTAAAGAGAGCTAGAACTAGAAATGTCATTGACTGATTAAAGCTGAATGGGCTGTTTATGTTTCGTAGTTAGCTGTCACTTTAGAAAAAAGTAAAATAGACCAAGAACTGAGATAAGTATAGTATCAAGTTTTAAGTCTAATGGCAATTGTACTAATGCCAGAGTCACACCGGAGTGTGACTGATCTGAACTGCTTACATCAGCCAGGCAGAATCGGGGTGCATGCGAGGTTAATGACTGCGCTGAAACTGCTCTCAGATGTTTCAGTGTTGGGTAGACATTAAACAGAAGAAAACAAATGTGAAAACATGACCTCTGTCAAAACAGTTCACCTCCTGTGAAAAGAAGACAATACCTAGCTTCTTGAGTCAGAAGAAAGATTGGTCTGGGGATAAATTTTTGGGTGCTGTGGTAAAATGGTCATTCTGCCACAGAACTCAAGTGTGACTTTAGATTCACAGATTTTTAAGGGCAGAAGGGATCATATACCTTGGCCGCCTTTATGATCCAAGATGCAAAACATCACTCAAATCCTGCGTCAAGCCTGTATTTTTTTTTTTTTTGCCATGACTTATTGTATAGAAAAATATGTTGTCTTGATTTACGTAGAGTGGATAGCAGCATGCATTTCTACTAAGCTCTCTTCTAGTAAGTAAGAGAAGTTATTTGCCTTTACAGTTGCAGTAGTATGCCTTGTTTCTAGTCAAGATTTATCTCTGATACTCATTATGCTGAGATTTCTATCAATCAGAAGTGTCTTCCTGACGGTGGTGCTTCTCTACTCTGATCAAGGGCTAATTAGACATTCTCTTGGATAGATTAAGTCGCTTGGTCATAGTTGCATATTTTCTGAACTTGTGTCTTTTTTGCAGTTTTTCCTAAGTCACTTCCAATTCTTCACTTGCAGTGTGGACACCTACATTTGTCACAGCATTGCATTTGGAGCTTCAGTTCAGTTGGTAATCTACCATGATTTCCAGCATCCTTCTAAATTTGAGATTAGAGTCCTCCAAATATTATGTTGTCATATGTTCTTTTTAACTAGATTTGTATTTGTCTGTATTAAAATTGATGTTATTTAAATGAACCTATTTCACTAAAGCCATTCAGATCAATCTGATTTGTCTCCACAATCCATTTGCACTCAGTTGTCCTTTTGTCATCTGAAAATATTGGACCTTTTTTTCTGGGTGATTCATAAAGACTCACATGAGGTTCTCACATAAAGGTTCACATGAGGACTCATGATTAGTCCCTGCCAGTCTTGGCAAAAAGATTCTCACAGCACAGTGGTCTGAAATTTATAGTTATTGTGGAGACCTGTCCATCAACCAATCCTCACTCTGTTTACTACAGTTATGCATTGTGCTGTTATTCCTTTATCATGTGGAAGGAATAATTCCTTTGTCATGTCTTGGAAGGAATAACTCCATATTTAAATAGAGGCTAGAGGACAACTGTCTCATGGTGCAGTTAGTCAAGAAGTTGAACATGAGACAGCAGTGTGCCCTTGCAGCAAAGGAAGGCAATAGCATCCCGGGCTGTATTGATACAGGACTGTATTAGTCCTAGGCTGTATTAGCTCCCCAGTACAAGAGAGGCATGCACATATTGGAGCAAGTCCAGTGAAAGGCCACAAAGACTATTAAGGAATTGGAGCATCTGTCATATGAAAAGAGGCTGAGAGAGCTGGGACTGTTCAGCCTGTTGAAGAGAAGGCTCAGGGAAAATGCCATCAATGTGTCTAAATACGTGATGGGGGTGAGTAAAGAAGGTGGAGCCAGACTTTTCCCCATAGCAGGGTGAGAGACAATAGGCCCAAATTGAAATATATGGAATTGCATGTAAACATAAGAAAAAATATTTTTACTGTGACAGTGGTCAACCACTGGCACAGATTGCCCAGAGAGGGTGTAGAGTCCATTCTTGAAGGTACTCATAATCTGACTGGACACAGCCATGAACAACCTGCTGTAGCTGACCCTGCTTTGAGCAGGGTGTTGGACTGGACAGTCTCCAGAGGTGCCCTGCAGCCTCAGCCAGTCTGTGATTCTGTGAACTCTGTAATCCAAAAACATAGTCTGTACTGGTTCCCTCTTAGTTTGCGCTCTTTTCTATTGGAGAATATTCTCTGAGGCAGTGCCCCAGCCATTTTTCCTCAAAATTTTTAAATGTCATGAATCTAATCTCATGGACTTCAAAAATGTTAGCTATTTTATTTGCTGTCTAATATCTTTAGTAACTTGGGACAGTCAGGAGATGCTTCTGTCAATGTAAAACCAGAAAACATCACCGTGCTTCTTTCCAAGAAAAGAACACTTCCTTTTGAATTAATTCATTCTGGTTTTTGGTTTGCTTGGGTGCTTGGGTGGGTTTTTGTTTGTTTGTTTTTGTTTTTTTTTTGTGAAGGCCAGTCAGCTAGAGACTTACACAGATAATCATCTAGGTCTGCCTTTTCCCAAAACTGGAGGTAGAAACTGCTGTAATATATTTCCCTACCTGCAAAACTTGTTGATATGTACCAACTCTGAAAGGCTCTGCAGGATGAGAGTTCCTGTTGTTAAGTGGTGTTTGAAGATAGTTGGACACTAAGAAGACTGGGAATGTAAAGCAGAAAAAGGCAGGTAAAAAAGATATTACCCTTCCAGGTGACTGTTTCCCTGATCATCTTTTTTTGAATGTTTGCTGTGTTGGCTTGATCACATCCTGCTTCAGATCATCAGCTGTGTGGGTTGATAAAATTCCAAAATTTTGTGGTCTGGAATTGGTCTAATGGATTTATGTATTCGTATGCAAAATAAAGTATAAAATAAACTCATCACTGAGGGTTGGAACAATTACTGTAGGCTGCTAACCATATGTCAGAGCAAAGTGCGTGACTTTCATATGATTAGAATGAATCAGAGGTAGCCCACTCTCTGTATTGCAGTGACACTCCTATTAAATGAATTCGTAAAAGCTGAGTGTTTGGAGTGTGTTAGAAGGTATTAACCATAGATCTTTTAGAATGAGGGTTGTTTTTGTTTACAGCACCTTGATTAATGTGTAGTGTGTGGTCTGTCCCTTCAAATACTTAGTGATTGCTGCATTTGAATGAGGCCATAAAAGAAAAAAAAAAAGACACAGATGCTTTTCAAGTATATGGACGTCAAATGGAGCTGAAGTCACCAAATAGGGCATTTCATTATATCCACTGGCTTGCAACATAAGAATCTAACTATAGAAATAATTAAAGACTTGCTTGCAATTTCACTAAAGTAAGTGCCAAGGTTCCTGTAGTGTCTGATGGGAGTAAAATCAGACCCTTACTGTCCCCAGTCGTTGCTAAACAATATAGAAAGGTTTTGCTAAGTAATTAGGAGATTTGGGCTTTTGCCATTTTTAATTCTGAGAAATTTTGGGTTATTATTATTTATGGTATTTTTTAACTCTTGTTGTTATGTAAGCCCCGTATCTCATGATGCAGCAAACATCTGCAAGGGTCTGGAGGTCAAAGTGTGAAAATACACTGGGTTTAGAAATTATTAACATACACAGATTTATTGGATTTGCAAGTATTAAATTAATTGCAATCTTTTTTCCTCTTACAAAAGCCAAGTGCAGTTTATTTTCATAAAGTAAGAAATTGGTGTGTAACAGCCCACCCCTTTTTTAGTAGTTTTCAAAGATATGCCTGTCAAAAGTGAGGTCTTAAACCTTTATGGTGTTTCCCACTGGAAACAATGGAATGTATAGCTGTTATCAAGTGATAAAGGAGTAATGAATTCAAGCAAACAAACATCAATAGGCAAAGAATTTCTGCCACCACAGAAGCAGCAAACTAAGGAATCAAAATCAGAGCTAACTGAATGGCACTTAGAAAGCAAGAGGCGAAATTCACTGTACAGTCAACATAATCAGCCATGCATTTATCTGTGGCTCATCATCCTAAAGCAGAATTGAATTAAAGAAGTTAACCTCCCAGAGGTTGTCTCTAAATTGACAGTATTTCTGTTTGTGTGGCTTTCAGATGTAAAAAAAACATTGTATCTGGCCTTCCTTTTTGTCTTCACTTTCCCTGATTTTTTAATCTTGTTTTCTGCTGCTTGTCAGCACATAGGTTTCTACAATGATCTATTTTGTAAGAGAATCCCTCCACCTGAAAAGTAATTTTTCTGACTTATGCCATCAGCTTCTAGTTATCCAACTGATATAATCTGTGTAGTATTAAACTTGGGTCTAATACTCTGTGTACATTTGTACAGGCAGAATTACACAAGCTCACACATTGCCCAAATCTTGGCATTTGTATTCAGATCAGTCGTTAAAAAAGAAGAGGCTGGACTGATTGTAGTCCTGCTTTACATTGTGTTATGGGAATTGGGTGGCAGGTAGGCAAGGTATGTATCTTAGTTATAAACCAGCTGAAGGTAAATGTAGTGTCACCATTATTTTAAGCTGGAGCAGCCCTGGAAGGCATGTTGCAGTGTACAGTCCCTGTGGAAGAACCCACCATTGGGATAACCTCTTTGTCTCACCCTGTGTTGAAAGCATTAGTCACGTGGACTATATTTCATATGTTACTGCACTTAGAATAGATCCCTGTTGGCTACACATGTTCCATTCCTCATGTCTTCACAAAAAAACCCCAGAAATACAACTGCAGCAGGTGTTTGATTCACACATATATTCGTGTGTTCAGTTTGCACCCTTATAAAGAAGTAGCGCTTGGAAATGCATCCCTTAGATAATGAGACACAGACACAAGGGGTGTATTGCGACGAGAAGGCGGCTATGGGGACGTGGGAGTGGGAAGATAGGAGGACGGGTGGTCTCTTGGGTAACCTTTATATCAATTATACATACATATTATACATATCTGTGGTGGTAGTTTTTTAGTTTTACACAGGTAGCTTGTTGGTTATGCATATGAAAATGCGTTTTAAACAGAACCTCACAATGGAAGCACTCTAGAAAGTCTGGGGGATATAGGTGGAGGGATAGGAAGCATGAGAAGGTTACCCTCTCCAGGTATCATCTAACAGGTTATAGCCTGAGCCAGTAATAGATCTTAAATATCCTGACTTCTGTCAGGTTCCTCATCCACAAGATGCCACCTATTTGGGTAATATTGGCACATTTAATATGGGCATGAACTGATTTATCAGCTTCTTCTGTGGTCTTTTAGTATCTGGCACATTTACTCATGTTTACCCTGAGTCTGAATTTTGCAGCTGCAGACCAAGTTGGATATTGCCGAAATAAGTACTTGAGAAAAGTCTCTCATATTAGTATTGCTGCCATTGGGCAGCTCCAAGTCTTGTCAGGATATTTAACTTCCTCACTCCTAGGTTAAGAAATGAACTGTTTTTGAAAGATAACTTCGAAGTTGATCTAACAGGAAATTGTTCTGAGCACTTTTACCTGGGCTTGGTATCATATAGAGATGAATTAAACATCTGCAAAATCCTGCTGCATTCAACAGAAGGAGATAACATTGAGGTTCTACTACTATGCCATGTCTCAGGTTGTTTCCCCATGGATGGTTTAAACTGAGAATGGTTTGCCTAAAATAATCAACATCTTAGTTATTTTTTTTCGGGTGCAAATTATTATTTAGAAGTGTGTCTACAGGAAGCAATTAGCAGAGATTGGATATACCATTCTTGCCAAGAGGAAATGAGAAACCGCATACATTGTTTGTGGAAGATACTCCTCTGGAAATCATAATTCAATACTGTTCCTGTTGAGCAGGAAGACTGCCTGTGATTTTGCTTGTAATGTGCTTGTAAATTTTATCCATTGATAGAAAAGGCATCCCAGCGTCAATGGCAAGAGAAAGCAGCTGGACAGTGAAAGAGTGGCTGCCAAGCACACAGTAGAAGGCACTTCAGACTATGCCACAGGAAAGAATTAAAATAACAAAAAAATAAACCTAGTGTGGGAGGAAAATATTAAACACACTGAGGAAGTGGTGGCTTAAGTCTCCATCCAAAGAAAACAGCCTTTTTTTCCCCTCAAGGTCTGCAGGGTTAATCTGTTTCTTTGCTTGTTGGTGTATGCTTCCTACAGTTTGCATGTATACTTAGACATGAATAAGATATTTTGAGAGTCCCTGTGTGCACAAGTCTTGGTTGCCTGGGGTAGGTATGGTGGAATTTTGGGGGGAGAAGTTGTAAGACTTGCTTATGTTTATACCCATTGGGCCTTGAGATAAACTTCAAAGATAACATGTAGAACATTGCTTTTTGAATTCAGTAGTTATAGATGTACTCCTACCGTCTGGGTTTAGTAGCAGCTTCCCAGGAGAGAATACTCTTTCTGATGCCTGGTTAACTTGGAGGCTCGAGGAAATAACTTTCTTGTTCTAAACTTCTCAGAAGCAGACATGACTTAAGGAGGGCTTTTCTGACCCAAAGCACTCTCCATGCAGCCTGTTTTCAGATGTATGTTAATCAAAGTAGCTCAGGGATCTCCCTTTTTAACAGTGATATGAAAATAAATTGCTATTTGTAGACAACTCTTTATACAGAAATCTGTATACAAAGACTTTATTTTTTCAGTGGTGGGAAAAATAATCCAATCCTACTGGTTTTCAATTGAATTATTTCCTACCCTGCAACTAGTAACAGTGTTTGCAAACTTCAGTTGTAACACATAGCATGAGAAATTATGATTGTTAGCAGTATAATCACAATATGTTCACAATATAGTTAATGTCTGTTGAACTTCTGAGGAAAAAATCTTGCTTTATTTGCAGGCCTATATATTTCAAGGTTAAGTATGTCTCTAAAGTGTAAGGCTGAGTAAAGGTATGTGTCAGCCCCTCTTGGAAATTATAGAGATGAAAACATCTAGTTTCTCGTAGTTACTGAGCTATATAGTGTACTCTGAGTACAGTAATGTACTACAGTGCTTAGAACTGATGATGATTTTGCTTGGAGTGTTTAATTTTAGATGCAAACATTGGTCTTCCTCAAAAGGACAAGGAAGGAAGAAAAAGCTAAGAAAAGAAGCAAATTTCAAATCAGATAAAATATATTTTCCCAGTAGTTATTTAAATAGTGCTGTATTTATGCTTTGTCTTTTCTATATCAAATGGAAAATAGCGTGTAAAGAAGTTTCACTTCAGTGGGAACTAATTGTTAAACTGATTACTATGACTAACTATTAAACTGAGAACACAACTTCCAGCGTAAGTTGGAACATGGATCTTTGGGCAGAATAAGATAAAGAATGCCAGAGGAAAAAAAAAAGATACATAACTCTGAAAAGATGCACTGCCTGTTTTCAAGCCAAATAAATCAAAGCAACTACAATCACATTGATCTGGAAAACACTGCTGTTGCCCTATCCTGTGGATCTTTTGTAGGTGCATTTTACTGTCAAATTTGTCCATAGGCCAAAACGTTCAGTCTGTGTGGCTTGCATTTCTGGCTAAAAATACGCATGTGAGATCCTAAATAGAAGTAATGTGATTTTCCGAGTAATCTGAAATTATGGTAAAGGTTATGTGGACTTGAAGAAGCTTCTTGCTTGTGGAATTCAAGCTACTAGTTTAGGACTCTAAATACAGGAATAGTAGCCTCTACTTACATAATTTTATTTTTGTATATGTTAGTGCTAATGTTTAGCCATGTAAAGTGATAGCTAGTTTTTATGTAAATTAAAATAATTTCTGCATTCACGTATGTTTTTTTTCCATTATATTATCCCGTTTGTCATCATATACTTTAGTTGTAACTGCTGTAAAATTTGAGCTGTTTCACTGTGGGGAGAAAAGATCTTTGGTCTCTCACAGCAATGAACTGTGGAGGTAGTGGTTTGCCACAGCAGTGGTAATATATTACATTTTCTTTTTCTGCTTATGATTTTCATATATTCCTCAGAAACATTTTTTTTCGTGGCAATAAATCTCATGTGAGGTTGTTCAGTATCCAGTTGATGGAGTGTTGGCATGTAGGTCTCTGCAAAGACATGGCTGGAAAGAAGCCTGATAGCACGGTAACATTGTAAAAGAAGCATGGCAACATGGTAAAAGTAGCATGAGGTTGTAGTGAGGTGGGTGTCCATCTCTTCTCCCAAGTAGCAGGCAATAGGACAAGAGGAAATGGCCTCAAGTTGCACCAGGGGAGGTTTAGATCAGAAATTAGGAAAAATTTCTTCACTGAAAGGGTTGTCAAGCATTGGAACAGGCTGTCCAGAGATGTAGTTGAGTCACCATCCCTGGAGGTATTTAAAAGACGTGTAGATGTAGTGCTGAGGGACATGGTTTAGTCATAACTTGGGAGTGCTATGTTAATGGTTGGATTTGATGACCTTAAAGGTGTATTCTAACCAAAATGATTTTATGGTTCTATGGTTCTATGAACATCCAGGCAAACTCTGGTGTAAGCAGACATTGGTGAAAAGTGTTTGGGAGATATAAAGATGGTGGAACTGGTGACTTTACAATCTGTGGAAAAAAAGAGATATCTGGGTGAAGGAAAGCCTAGACTAGTGAGAGTACAGACATCCAACAACAGACCAAGCACCCTGTGTTGTGCCTGGTTCTTCTGCATTATTCTACAGAGATTTTCATGCCTTTGCCTTGTCTAAGCTGTGGAAAGCAAGAAGAGAAAAACTGCCTGCCTTTGAGTGAGATGGTCTCCTGATGGAATGTGTACTTTTCAGAGATGGTGCTCGAAATTTCACGGGATGTGGGAAACACTAACATTCCAGAAATTTAGCATGAATAGCAAGATATTACTGATATGTTAGGAGAGACTGTGTAAGGAGCATCCTCGTCCCTTCATCTGCTTTCTGTTTGCCACATGGGTGCTTTTCTGGGCAGTTTCACTCCAGTGAAGGCACTTCCCAGTTGATGATCGATACAAGTGTAGTGTGTTTCTCAGGGAAGTTTCACTGATACTTCTTTCTCGGGTCAGGTGTGTGTGTTTGCATTTTTCCAAAGACCTAAAAAAAATTGATTTAGATTGTAAGTACTTGATTGTTCTTTGTACATAGATAAGAGGGGGGAGAAATGTGGGGATAGGAATAGATGCAAAGGAATTTGGGACTCATTCAATGTTTCTTTGGCACTTTATGGTATGTACTCTTAGCTTTATGAATTTAAACTCCTGTCATCTTCATATAGCCTGTAATTATTCCTCAGGGTACTTCAATTATTGAATGCCTATTTAAAGTAACTGATAAGCTATCTTTGACAGTTTTGTGATTCAAGTTCTGTTGGCATTAATGTAATGCTACTGATTTTTTTCCCCTTCAGTGAATATTTCCCAATAATTTGATGAAATAAATAAAATTTTTTCATGATGAAGTTGATTTATTATTTATATATTTGTGCTTGACTAGAAAAAAAATATTTATCTCCACAAGCTTACATAAATTTGGTACACATTAAACCTAAAATTAGACAAGTTGTGCTTTTTTCTTTTAAGTGCCATTGTTTGGATTCTTGTGGTAGGGCTAGGCACTGTTGCAATTTAAAATGATCACAAACTACAAATTATTGATTAGAAATGTTTCACTGCATTGAAAGCTCATTTTCAAGATGTATACATTTAATAGCATGTCTGTATTGTGGTGTAAGTAGTACTTTGCTACAATCATGCAAAGCAATGGCTGCTGTGTTTCCTATAAGTGCAATTAGGAAAATACTTTGTGATGAAGCTAAAATCCCTTACAGGTGTGTTTGTGTACTATACATCACGTGTTGCATGAGCTCTCTTGTCCTCCTCCTTCCCTACAGTAGGTCTTTCTCAGACCTTTCATCAGCCTATGACGAAACTAGTAATGGTCAAAGTTGTGTGGGCTCAACTGATGGGCATTGGTAAGTATGGTAAGAACCACGTAACTCTGTTGAGAGCTCGAGGAGATCTGGGCACCTTCCCCCTTCTGGGGTAGTTTAGCACCTGTACCGGGGTGACCACCTCTGTGCAGGGGGACAGCTTGTTGAGGCCGATCTGTGACTTTCCTCTCACTTTTCTTCACTAGTCTTACTGTCATAAAAATACCAACTCTATGATACCTGTGGTTCATCAGAAAATATTTTGAAAATATCTTTCTTCATTTCTGGAACGCAAGTAAGATATTCTCCTTTGTTTTTACTTCTGGTTTCCCCTCCTTCCTTCCTTCTAGAAATGGAGTAGAATAAAAAGCTAGAGACCATGACAGCAGAAAACAGGTTTGATTTACAAAAACACCATGTGAGGCTATGCTGGTGTGTCAGTAACTGGCTGGCTGTGCTTTCCCCTTTTGTGCTTTCAGGAGAATATGAAACTTGTGGTGGCAGTGTTTAAGCAGCACAGAAATTGGATTATGTGCAGGAATAAGTTCTGTGCCCTGGGATGAACTTGGTTGGCCAAGGTGTTGAACAGGGTCTTGGTGCTTTTGGGCACCAGTATCTAATTGTAGCAGCTGTTCCAAAGCAAGCACAGTCCTTGTAGAAATCTACAGGGATCAGCATTGGTCTTGTCAGAGGAGATTGAAAGAGGTGCTCTTTCAGCCTAATGGTGACTGAGAAAGGCAGGAAGAGAAACTGGTGGGTAGCAGGTTTAAAAGGAAAGATGTAGACTAGAAGCAAGGAGCTCATAAGAGGATAGAAAAGCCTTTTGGAAGGTTCCCTTACGAAGAAATTACGTCTAGCACAGGAAAATCAAGAAGCAAAATAATGCAACTGAGTTTTAAAAATTCCATTATAGCTTTTAGAGGAGAGTGTTTAATTATCTCCAGCACAAAGCATCATTTCAGTCCTAATTATTTCCTAAGCAAGAAGCAAATGAGGTAGATAAGCATCACCTGTAATGTTATTCCTGGTGGCAAAGAGTGGGAAACTTTCAGATGTTTCTCATTTTCTGGACTATAACAGGGCTAATCTGAGAACTACAAAGGAAAAAAAAATTAGAATTTTTTTTTTTTTTTTTTTTTTTTTTTTTTTAACCAGAGAGTTGTGCCTGGGCAGAGAACAAACCTAAGCTGTAATCAGCAGCTCAGGTTCTTCTGTTTGTGAAAGGTAAACTGTCCATCCATTAAACTTTTATTTTCCTTGTGGGGCAGATCAATAGCTGAATAATTGATTGGCTGACTAATTGAACAGCTGAATTATTGAAGGTTTTAAATGTGAATTTCATGACGTGAGATGGTTAGAGACTGGGACAGGTGCCAGGGGAAGTTTTAAATAAATGAATGGAAGTAGTCTGGTAGACCTAGTCAAGACCCTTTACTGAAGTTAAGATTATGCCTGTCAATTCTTGTTCTGCATATCCTCAACCTGTCCTTTCTGTAAGACACCTTTTTTTTTTCCCTCAGGCACTGGGGTCCTAGCTTTCCCATTTCCCAATAAGTCTTACTGCCAGCACCTCTTAGCAAACACAAATTTACACAATGTCATAATTCCATTCAAAATTGTAAAACATGTCAGGGCCTGATTTTGCAAAAGCCCTGCTCTTTTGTGGCTTGAATGAATCTTTCCTGAAATGAAGAGGATTGGATTAGAAACATACTGCTCCTGTGCTATTAGTTGGAGAAACCTTAAGTTTAGTATTACCATACTTTTATTTTTCCTAACCATTCCATTTAAAATGTGTTTTTAAATGAGTATCTTGGTGTTTGGCTGTGTCTTCAATGTACAGCCTGCTATTAGGAGTGGACCAAGCCTTGGGATCAGCATATGAGCAATTCTGTAACTGTCTTTTAAGCAATTTCAGTGATTCTTTGTTTTTGTAACCCAGAGTCTGAGCAGTATTCTCAGCTAGCATGCATGGTTGTGTGTCCTAGGGGAGGGTGAAAGGGAGGCACTATGGCTGAAAACATACCGACTTGTATTCTGGGGAACTTTTGTGCAAGATTTTCAGAACTCCCTCATGAGTGTGCATTAATGCCTCTGTTTTACCCATATGAATTAGAGGGAAATTTTATGGTCTCCCAGGTACTTAGGTCAGCTCATGCTTTCCACTAGAAAGGCAATCCTGTATTTGAGAGATCTCAAAGATGGCTGTTTATAGCTCATCTTTGATGATCAGCAGAGGGATTTTCTGTTCTAAAACTCATTGTTTCTTGCTTCTCTCAGAAAAGATTTGCAGCTAGAGAAAATAATTGAATATTGCAGCATAAATGGTTACTGCAAACACCATGAAGATGATATACCAACAAATACACACACACACACACACTCTCTCTGCTAAAGGAATATCACGTTTGCAAACTCTAGCAGTAGACAGTTAGGAAATGCCATTATTTATGATGCATCAAACAGTGCACTGAGAAAGGGTAGACTCATGGGACAGCATTTGTTATTAACTTGTATAAAATCACTTTTTTTTTTTTTTGCAGTTTAACGTCTTTAAGCTTCCTGGAACATATATATTTACAGTGCCTTGCAAAAAAAAAAAAAAAAAAAAAAAATTAGGACTTGCACTGTATGTGCTGTGGTCACAAAGGGCAGACCTGAATTCTCAAATTAAAATACTGGAGATAATGATATGGTACAAAAGTAATATGGAGTGATGTACTTGCAAAGGAGTTTTCCTGTTTTTAGTTAGTGATGTAGGCACTTCTGTGCTAATTAGTAACAGATTATTTGCTGGACTAACAAGTTTGTTAATTAAAGTATGTGAAAAGTGAATAATTCTGTAAAATTCACTTATCCATTTTCAGGTTTCCCTCTGGGAGCTTTCTAGTTAGGGGGTTAGAGACGAAAGGAAGAGTAATTGAGAACTGAATTGTGTTGGGAAGGGTGATAAATATAATGGGGAGTCATAGTTTGTTTTGGGATGGTCTTAAATGGAAGTTTTGTTATATTAGATAAGGGATCACAAAATCCCCATTTAATATCATGTAAGGGAATCTAACATAGTATTAAATGCATAGCAGCTTTTGACATAGAGAGGTTGCTGTGTTGACTGTTTTTTAGACATGAAGCTCGCTTTTATTTGGCCTGAAGACATGCAATTCTTTCTCCTCGTCAGACTCCAGAGTGCTGGCTTTCAGTGAGTGATGAAGGAAAGGATAGAGGGTATTCACCTGGGTGTTCTGGTGCCTTCTGATTTTTGAGCACCGTTGGATAGCTCTTGTGTGTAATCTTGTGAAACTGCAGCTTCGTGTGAAGTATGCAGGGCATGCTGTTAGTGAGGAGTGTTCCACAATCCCTTTCTGAAAACAAAAGAGAAAATGTCTTCTGGGAACTGACACTAAAAGGACACTTTTAAGTTAGAATTGGAAGCTTTGTGGGGCTCTCTTTGTTATGGTGTATTGATGTGGTGCACAGCATAGCAAATGTCTTGCTCATAGGCACCATTGCAGTAATGGTGATGCTGCCGATAATGACAGAAGAAGCCCGAGAGAGAAATTAAGTTGGAATTTCTGCTCGCTCCTTCTGTCAGTGTGTACTTGAACAGTCAGCTGAATTCCTAAAGGAGTTTCGTATGAAGCATAGTGGATTCCAACATATCTTTTTTTCCAAGTTTTCTCCCTTATCAGCCCTCTAAAAGGCATCACAAAAACTACACAAACACTTAGCAAACACTGATATTTTTACAGAAAGTTTAACTTGCACAGTGCTGATTTCCATTGCAATATCTGATAGACAAAATTATTGGCTTGCTTTTGTGGAATATTGGCTCAGGACATAGTAAGGTAAGGGTGAACGATAAGAAATCAGATTGTTTCTCTGGGCTAACCCATACTGGGGGTGCCCTTACTGCACGCTAGGCATGCCTTTGTGACAAACATCTTATTTAATTCAAATTGCATAATTTGCACTATCCTACTGAAAGGTGTTTCAATGCAGAAGAAGGGCATCCATTGTAGAAAGAAGCACAATAATAGCTTGCCTCGTTTAAGTTCTATATGTCCCAGCTAGAAAAGTTCTCTGAGGGAGAACCCCTGTCTCTTATAAGACTTGGGTGTATTTTATGAGTCTTTATGTATCTTGTAACTCACTATAAAACTCTGTATGGTCTTAATAAATAGAATATTAAACAGTTACAATGTGTCTCATTGTTGAAGGAAGATCTGCTAGTAAGCTTTGTAGTTTTGGAAACGTTTATGTTTCATTCTAACACTGATTTAATAGTCCCTCAAGTAGATGGGTCATGTCAAATTAAACATGGAAACCATAAATTATTATATTAAGATTTAGATAGATAACTTCATTCATAAACCTCAAAACCCGAAGCTGTTGGTGAAGACTGCACTATTGAGATGAAGGCTGCAGTTGGTAAGAAGTGTTTTCTTAGTAATGGTTTTCTCATTTTTTTTTTTTTTTAAATTCTAGTCATTCCCACCCCCTTACACGGCAGAAAAAATAAGAAAACACAAACATCCATAAATTCCCATGCATTGTAGACCCCCAGTTCCTCTGTTCTCTCTGTTGTAGGTCTTAAGAGACCATTGAGTTGTTAGGATTTTCTTCACCAGCAGAAGTCATAAAAACTCTTTCATTTAGGATTTTGGAGAACAGCATTCCTTCTACTGATCTCCCCATGGACACCTCTAAAAGCCTTTCTCTAGAATTTATGAAAACAGACAAAAAATCATTCTTGTATGTGCTCAGTCATGGGTAAAAATGCTGTCCTTTGTCATTGGCCTCACAGAAAAAAAGCTGATCTTTGCCATAGAGCTGTCCAGAGGGCAAGAATTCATCCTTAGTGACTTTCAAGGTTTTGCCTTTTGTTTTCTTTCCAATGCATGTTTTTATTAGTGCATGACCAAAAGCCTTCCAAGTGCTGTTTGGAAACAGAACTATGGTTTTGCATTTTGGCTTGAAGCCAGGACCATTTAATGGAGAAAGATTTCTTACATTCCACTAGTTGCTGTCTTGGTCAGCACTGGCTTCAAAACCCTTTCTTGATGACACTTCCATATGTCTATGGAAACATTTCATTTTCAACAAGGCTACCAAATAGTTCTGCTCTTTACAGTCCAAGCCCTTGGAACAGGATTAATTGCTATGTTGAAAAACCAAATTTGTGGGGATGAGAAAATTTTGGATTGTTTTGCTTTAGTCTTCAGATGCAAAAGAAACTATTTGCCGTAATCTCCATAAGGAACAATATATGTATTTCTGAGAGGCTAAATACTTCCCATTAAGGTGAAACCTAAATGTGTGGAGAATAAAAAAAAAAAAAGTCATGGGCTAAAAGAAGTATAAGAGAAAGAACTAGATCAAAACTACTGTATTACTGGTACTTTGAATGCTCTATTTCTAGAAGCTTGCCAGAAGTGCTAATTAGTCTGCAAATGCATGTCAAAGTACAAGTCTGTTACTTGAAACATATAATTATCTGTATTACCAGTATATCTAATTGACAATTAATAATTTGTAATATGTATAGGTAGATCATTTAGTTAAAATATATTACCTGTCAGATTAGCAATGAAAATACTTTGACGTTCTGCTATGCAGGTCCAGGGCTGTATTACAGAATAATATATTTGGGCTGGAAACTACACTATTTCAGTAGTTTTATAAGTATTAAAAAAAATTGTGTTTCCATATTTCACAGAATACCCATGCAATGGTAATTCAGTTGTGGGATATCACAGAATTATTTTTTTATTGAATCAGGCATAAAAATCATTGGACCATAAAAAATGATGTCACATCATAATACATACCTGAGAGCATCTCCCCAGCTGGTTTAAGATTACTTACTGTATATTCTTCATGGTGTTGCTCAGTGTTTAAATGCCATAGGATTCCCCCACTCCTTTGGTGTGACAAAGCTTTAATCCTACAGATGTACTGCTGGCAGAGCTGTGAGTGGAAATCCAGTATAAACACACCTGTGCTAGTTTTGAACACAGTGGCTCAGGCACCGATAGCTGACTGACTATAGCTTAAAACAGGATATGTGCCAGATACCTTCTAGGTGAGCTGGGTTGTGCCTTGTGTTGCCACAGCTGGAATGCTGCTGTAGAGCTATTTTATACCTAAGTACAAGAGGTAGCTACCCAGGCCTGTTTCCAGTTCTTGGCTGTCACAGCAGGGGCTACAGTCTATTCCTATGGTTTATGAACTGATGTTTTGGACTAAGCTTTGACTAAGCTAGCCTAAATCATTTAGGTTATCCTTCCTCCATATGTTGTGATCATTTGAGAAAAGTTTTATCTACACTGTGCCCAGCTCTTGGGAATTCAGTGTATTTTCCAGGTACATGAGAAACTGGTGAGCTTTTTTTGCACTATTATTGTTTGTGGAGCAGGCGATCGAGCAGGACTTCTGAATCAGTCCTGAATATGAGCACAGACATTTGTCTTCCACAGTCAGGGAAAGAGAAGGAGGAAATGGGTGCCACGAGGAAATGAGAAGGGAATGAGATGTGGTGGCTAAAACTCATTACGCACCACTAACCAGAGCTATGTATTTATGCTTATTTTTATATGCTTAATCCACAAAGTATCTAATGTGGCAATTAAATTGTTGCTACCTACGTTATTCCAGTCATTGACAGAGGAGTTGCACAGTTTCTGTGCTGGCCTTAAGAGAAAGTCTTTCTATTTTTAATATTCAAGAAAGCTACAACTTTCTCTTAAAATCTAATAGCTATATCCAGTTTTGTTCCTAAAGCTTCAAGTTCCCCCAGGCTTTTCTTAGGGAGTCTTTTCTGTCTCTGGAGAGACGTTGCCTGTGCTTCAGCCTTTAGACAGAAGCGATGTTGTTATGTTTACTTAATACTTTACCTATTATCAAAGAGCATGATTGACTTTCTTCAGCACATGCTGGGATGGGGTTACTGCATTACATGAAGAGCAGAGTAATACCTGCCCAGATGGTCTGGTGAGGTGGATCTACACATACAAAGGCTAGAATAGGGAACTATGAGAGGGGAGTATTCAAGAATGGATTACTTAAGAGAGAGCAACTCATCCTGGCTCCATTGAACACAGGACTTCTTATGAATCCCACTTGCCGGAAGCTACTCCTGTGTCTTTTTCCTTGAAAATGTGTAGTGACTTGATAGTGTCTGTCAGAATGAATCAGCAGGTATCAGTTAGCTGCTCCCTGAAGGGCTGGTGCATTAGAGTTCATGCTAACGAGAGAGCTTGGCTGAAGATGCCTGGCACCTGTTAAAGGTCTTTTTTCTACTTTGCTCCCTACAATGAAGAAAAAAAGAAACTGCATCATAGTATTGCTAAAGGTAAAGTTGAAATAGTAGCTCTATTTGTCAGAGCCATGTGTATTACCCTTAATCTGGACAGAAGTGTCTGTTGACATCATTGGCACTCACAGAGATCAATGGTGATACAGACTTTCATACTCTCTACAATAGTTTGCAATTTTTCTGAGAATAGAATCTTCTAGGTTGCAGGTCCTCAGATATAGCCCAAGATGTGTGTCCGAAAGTTCCATACAAAACTTCTAAAAAATGTGTGGAAAGGCATCTTTTCAAATAATGTTGGAACAGGTCTTCTCTATTGACATCAGCCTTCTATACAATTATATTACCACAGAAAGTGCCAGGTGACCCACGCCCATGTTTTCTACTAAATTGTGATTATTTAGCATCCTAAGTACTACCATAAATTGAATGTAATCTGAGTTCATTAAGGTGGATAAAATTCTTCTGAGCGTGAGTTTTGTGGTTGAATTTCTTCTTTGACTTTGTATCTTTATAAATAAACAAAGACAAGTTCACGTTTCAGATCATCTTCCAGAAGTCACGTGGTGTGGGATTCATTTTACCTTAGACATCTACAACGTGAAACTGCCGCAAACTAGATCACTCTGATCTCTCTTCGTAGTTAGTGCAAATGAACAGGTAGTTTGAGGGCAGGGTTCATGTTGATGTACATTAGATATCCATCTTGGGCTGAAGTGAGTTGTGTTCCAGAAATTCCTCTCTCACAGGACCAAAGGAGATTAGGTTTCTCCCTCAGATACAGACATCTAATCCTGATGACATCAGTCTAGTCACTGTGGATCCACACCTTTCCTGTAAATGGCTACTAGTTTGCCAATAGTTTGTTTTGTGTCTGATACTGGATTTATGCCCATGTTACGGGCTAAAGATATATATAAACAGTAGGTGTAGCTCAGTTACGCTGCATGAGATACCAGTCCACCTCAAACAGTAGAACCGAAATCCATTTGAGGTTTTTCACCTTTATTTAACTGAAGATTATGTGCTTTCAAAATGAGGAGACATTTCAAGGATGCCATTTGTGCCATAGATGTATGTACACTGAACCTCATGCTGTACAAAGTACTTACAGAACATAGACAAACCATGTGACGACAGCTGTAAGCTTCATGGCTAAGACCTGATTCATTTCCCATCACACTGCTGTACAGTATATTGTTACTCCTCCTCTATACTTCTTGATCTCTCTGTGTGGAATAGCACCGTCACTTTTGTTAGCAAGAGTAGCCATGAAATTCCAAGCAGCCGGATCTTGTCGTATGAAGCTTTTATGCTAAAACCAGGCAAGTTCTTTACTGTGTATCTTTGTCATTAAATAGTGATGAAATTCAATGATCTCTTTAACAAAAAAAAAAAAAGTTTTGATTTCTAAAATGAATCTGTCAAGGAAGCACTGATCCTCATCAGCACAAACTGTCACCTTTTGTGCAATGAAGGATGAACAGTTTTCATCTGGAGACAGTAAGTATCATCTCTAAATTCCAACTCCAGGAAATGAAGGGGTAAAGATAACTAAGTAAAACTATTTCAGAGATAGACAAACTTTGTTGTTACGTGGAGTCTAAGGTGAAATACTGTGCAATGTTAACACATTAACTAACATGGAAAAAGAAAGAAGTGCCTAGAGGAATGGCTTTGATATAAGTACATTGTTGGTTTGGAAAACACAATTAATGGTATTTAGTATTTTAAAATCTTGTTAAAAGTCCTAATCATATAAGCTTTAGATTTCTTGTTCCTCAAAGTCTGTGATTTTCAGTCTCATTTTTACTGTCTCATCCATCTTCTATTGAGGTGGTCCTATAAGGAAGCATAATTTGATTAAAGATATTTTATTTTCTGTAAATTTGCTAGAATATGGGTGCAGCTGCTGTTTATGGATATAGACAATAGTGAATACTTTAACTGAAGTCTGAAGATGTGCACCTCCTCTTCTAATTAGGTCAAATATAAATAACCCCCTTTTTATTTAGAAAGAGTATCAAGCTGAATTTATTAATTGTCCTTAATTCATACCTCTTCCAAAACAAAATGTAAATGGCACTGCAATCAAGTTCTGCTTTGGAACATTTTATCTATCACTGTATCCTCATTTTACTAGTCGTCTTATTGCACTTTGAAAGATGTATTTGGGTAAACACTTTCCCGGGTTCAGAAAGAAGCCATCCTGTAGCCCCCTCAGTAGTGAAGAGTACCATCTCTCTTTTCGTCTGCATGCCACATGAATTGCTAGATTATCTATCCCCCTTGTGAGTCCAAAGTTATTTCTCAACACTGTGGAGAATTTCCCTTTGCATTCTTACTATATGTATGGAACACTGAGCTATGAAGCATGATTCAGGGAGGGGGCCTTGGCAGATCATTTGGGCCAGGCTCTTGTCTGTCCAGTTTAAACAGCCACCATTTTCTTTAGGTTCTAAGCATAGTTAGGGACATCACGATAGTTCTTGAACTAATTAGCAGGTTTTGGGAATAATGCTAGGAAGACTTTCTAGATACTTGAATCACTAAACCGCTACTGTACCTAACACAGATTGCCTCCACCACCTTGCTTACCTGGATAGGGAACTTTCATTGTTTTTGCAGTATCTCATTAATAACAACTGGTAGAAAACTGTCTCGGGAGTACCACTCCACAACATCAACTTTTTCAGTTACGTGAGCACCATAAAAATTGCAACTTAGAATCTACTATATGCAGAAAACCTCTTGACCCAAACACCCTTCTCCACAAAATCAGAAACCCTCTAGAACACCCCAACGACCCTGATTGTATCTGACAGTCTGGATGCTTATCACACCTGTCCATGAAAAAATGATCTTATCACCTGCCTCAGAAACTCAAAGAGGACTTACATCAAAGCCATTCCTCTAGGCAAATAAATCATATTTTTGAATAAGCCAACTGTCACTAGGGTGAAAGAAGAAAAGTCTCGCAAAACATACAAGAACATGTTGCACACTGCCTGATGCTGAAATTTCTGCTACAAGCTATCAGCAATTTATGTAGAAGAAAATGAGGTTTAATAAACATTTTCCTGGATTCCGTCTCCCACTTTGCAGCCTCTCAACCTGGCCAAATGCATCACCAGGAATGAACCTCCTGTAGATCAACAAACACTAAATGAAACCAGACCTTGTAAGAGTGACAAACACGTTTCCATTGCAGTAAAATTTCTGCTGTAAGGGTACTTGTACGAGTCACGCACAAGAGTGGTTTTTCTGGTGTGTCTCCCTCACTGCATTCTTGGAAAGTGTGAGTGAAAATGGACAACCTCACTGCAGCAGAATGCATTCACGTGGGCAACTGATAAAGAATAGAAATGATTAGCTATAAGCATGAATGTGTTTCAACAAACAGCTTGTCCATCTCTGACTGCTCTGTCTGGATCCTTGATGAAGATTTACAGAAAATAAGCTTAAAAAAATGAAGACTAAAGTTTGTAATAGGATTTAATAAATTTGAAACCTCAATCGAGATATTGTTCTCATGATCATGTATAATTTTCCTCATATGCTATCTTTGTTATACCTTCACTCTTTTGTTGATGCAATCTACTCCCTTAGTTTATCTTGTCAATTAGTTTAGTCTCAGCCTGCACTTAGTTGGATGTTTGCTGTGCTGTTATTTTATCTAAAGAAGGGCTAATGTGCTCCAAGAGATGTCCTTTTATTTTTTTTTTCAATTCTATCACTTAGTCTAATGAAGGAATATAACCTCTCCCTGAAAATATTCCATTAAAGGTCCTTGTTACCACCTAAAGGCAACAATTTCATTTTCTTTTGGTGGTATCTTCCAGTATTTCACTATTCGTAGAATCAGAAAAGCTTTCTTCTAGAGGTCTAACCTAAACTTCATTTGATGTAATTTAAGCCTCTTAGTCCTCTCTGTGTGTTCAGTAGTTAGGATATGGGAAAGTAACTGTCATTTGCATCTTTTAAGAAGACAGAGCAAAATAGTTTCTAGTTAAGAAAATGAAATTTATTTCAGGTTTTATGGTGCTTAGTGTAAAAGGTTGAAGGCTGCAAACTTGAAAGTAACTGTTTCCCAAATGGCAAATGTCTCAGCTTAGTCTGACAGATAACCGAACTTTCAGAGTATCAAGTAAACCTTAAGCAACAGCCAATGCAGTTTCTCCTTTTGTGTATACCAACAACGAAACAGCATCATTAACTGTGAAATGGTGCATGAGAAAGAGACAGAGAAAGAGAAGTGTGGAAGGTTCTGCCAAGAAACTATCAAGTTGAAGATGGACAAAGTGCATTGGGTACTCTATAAACCAGACACAAATGCATAGGCTGTAAAGACATATATCTTAATGTGCTATACAAAGAATGCCATTAAGTGAGTACAGTACTTGGCATTCTTGGGTAATTAGTAAAGTAGAAATGTATCTGATAACGGAGAAAATTACACTCTAATCTACAAGTGCATTAGTCAATGTTAGTTCATGAACATGAAGTATCTGTAGATTCTACTATGGTGAGATCTATGTAGGGTAATTTATTACTTTCCAAACCTAATTCCCTTTTATTTCAATAAATATTCTTGTTATACAGACACCCTTCTCTCCCACCAAAACCCCTGCTGTAAGCATGCTGGAAATTAAAAGTTTGAATATGCAGATAGTTTGCCTTTAGGAATTCCTTCTGGATTGAAACTTGGCATACATAGTCTTTGTATAATAAAACTCTACTTTGTCTTTTATTGTATAATACCAATATATAAATGGAAAAAAAAAAAGAATTAGAAGAAAAATCATAAAAGAAGAAAAGGAGGGGGACAGGATAATAAATCTGAATTATTTCTTGAATTTCTGTCATTGAGTTGTCCCACATACAGGATAGATTATTAATAGATCTGATCAAAGGAAATCCATTGTGAGAATCTAGTGATCTATAGTGAGTAGATGATATGTCCTAAGAAGTCAGGAGCATATTCCACTGCACTGAACACAATGAGGAATATCACAAAATCTGATGACAAAAATTAATTCTAGTTGTTATCCAAAAGGATGTTTTTCAGCTGTTGCTATTTCAAAGAGAGAGTGATTCATTTTCCTCCATGGGAGTTAAAGTGGCTTTCTAATATGATAATGTCTGATTTTTTTCTCCTTTGGTTTCCTTAAAAAGCTCAGCTTTTCTGATAGCGGAAAGGCAAAATTAGTCTGCATGTTTTGTTTTTTTTTTAAATTGTGCAGTTAAATAAATCTTAATTTTGTTACAGTAGAAGATTTTAAAAACAAAATTGTTAGAGCTGCAATTATGCAGCAGTGTGACTCAAAACAGTATGTGGAGGGCTGAGGTCTCCACCTCTTGTGGTTGGTAGTGTCATCAGAACTATTTGAGTGGCCGTACCTGTTACATAGCTATTTAGAGACTGAGGCATTGTTTTCAGATCACATGTAGTGGAGAAGTTGTTTGCAAATATGGTGGTGGAATTCGTTAGGCAGTTGACAAAACTGCAGTAATAATGTCAGGGAAGATCATAGGCCAAAACTGCCCTCTGACTTTGGATGCTTTTGTTTCAAGATGCCCAGTTGAATGGGCATGCTACACATGACTTTTCAAGTTGAGTGTTTGAGTGTATTGAGTATTCATTTTGGTTACTTTTCAGAGATACTGATCACCCATAATTTTCCATGAAGGCTGCAGCTCCTCAGGTGGTGGGAGGGCAGCCTATTCTCAGAAAGGAAATCCATTGCAGAAAGAAAACGAACTGTTCTCTACCAGAAAATTGAACAGCATGTGGAAAGCTCATGCAAACAAGAATTAACTGCAAATGAGGGGACAGATGGGCTTGGCAGCCTGTCCTTAAAATGTCATCCAGAGAAAAAAAAACACCTCTTAACTTGGAGTGCATGTGAATGGGAGTGGGAGATTATTGGAGATTTCATGCCCAGTATATTTGTTTTTCGAAAAAGAAAAGCTTCATTCTGCATTTCCTTTATTTTTTTGACAACTGGCTGAAATTTACTTGAACTGCTTCAGGTAGAGCTGAACATAAAAATTTCCCTTTTCTTCACTTGGCTTAACACTAGGATATACTTGTCATACCTGCAGTTCTTTTCATCTGACCTGAAGAACAGAGCAACTGGTTGAGGAGAAGTTCACCTTCAGAGCCATTGACCAGCTCTGGCTGCTATCCTCTATATCTGGCATTCAATCCTATGTCTGCGCGAGGCATCTACCTGAACAATCGAGGACATAGGAACACTCTAGAAAATGACATTTTTTGTTCTTGTGGTTAACCTTATGTGGCAGGTTGCCCTGGACTGGCTGCCAGGTGCCCACCAAACTGTGCTGTTACTCCCCCTCCTAAATAGGGCAGGGGCAGACAATACAACAAAAAGCTCGTGGGTCTAGATAAGGACAGGGAGATCACTCAACAGTTACCATCATGGGCAAAATAGACCTGACTTTGGGAAATTAATTTAATTTATTGCCAATTAATATCAGAGTAGAATAATGAGAAATAAGAACAAATATAAAACCACCTTCTCCCCACCCCCCCTTCTTGCCAGGCTCAACTTTACTCCTGACTTCTCTACCTCCTGCCCCCTAAGCAGCGCAGGGGGGATGAGGAATAGGGGTTGTGGTCAATTCATACCACTTTGTCTCTGTCACTGCTTCTTCCTCATGCTCTTCCCCTGCTCCAGCATGGAGTCCCATGCATTGGATACAGTTCTTCATGAACTGCTCCAGCATGGGTCCTTTCCATGGGGTGCAGTCACTCAGGAACAGACTGCTCCAGCATGGTTTGCCCACAGGGTCACAGGTCCTGCCAGAAGACCTGCTTCTGCGTGGGCTTCTCTCCATGGGCCACAGTTGCTGCTAGGAGTCTGCTCCAACACAGACTCTCCATGGGTCACAGCTTCCTTCAGGGTACGTCAACCTGCTGTGGTGTGGTGACCTCCACAGGCTGCAAGGTGGATATCTGCTCCACTGTGGTCCTCCATGGGCTGCAGGGGGACAACCTGCTTCACAATGGTCTCCAGGGGCTGCAGGGGAATCTCTGCTGCGGCACCTGGAGCACCTCATCCCGCTCCTTCATCACTGACCTTGGTGTCTGCAGGGCCGTTTTTCTCGCGTATTCTTACTCCTTTCTCATAGCTGCTGTTGCACAGATTTTTTACCTTTTCTTAAATACGTTATCATAGAAGGAACACCAATGTCACTGATGGGCTCAGCTTTGGCCAGCAGCAGGTCTGTCTTGAGCCAGCTGAAACTGGCTCTGTTCGACATGGGGGCTGCTTCTGGTGTCTTCTCATAGAAGTCACCCCTTCAACCCCCCCCCTACTAAAATCTTGCCACATAAATCCAATATACCTTAGCTCTTATTCCATCCATATTGATACTGTCCACGGTCTATAGGAAAATACCAATAAGAATTCCCATGAGGTAGCACGATATAACAGAAGCAATGTACTTCTGTTGTGTATGTGTAACATGCCATTATACAACTGCTGTGCTTAGTTTTTGTGCAAAAATCAGTGTACTGCAAAAACAAATTTATTAGTGTTCATGCTATAATGAAACCAATAACAGTTTTAAAATTAAGAACACAATAAAACCAGCCAAAAACCAAGCAAGCAAATAGAAAAAGAAGTACCCACTGCAAAAAAACAACAGATAAGAGGAAGAGCAAAAGGATTTTTCTTTTGCATTTCCAGGAATCAGAGATGAATACAAACTGACTGCTGAGTTTGGTTCCTGCTGTAAAGTCCACATCAGTTTTGGCAATAAATAATAGATGTCTCTGCTCAGGAAGAATTCATTAACAGCTCCTTCATCGCCAATCATCCTCGGTGATGATCAAAAGACAATTTTCTGTATTGGGAAAGATGTTGTTAAGATGGAGTAGCCAATGGCCTAATAAGTCAAAGTATCTGGAGGGTAGGTGCCAATGAGGTAATTTCCTGTGGATAGTCAGAGATATATTGTGTGATAGGAGTGCAAAAGAGGGTGAGGAGCTGCTTTTCGTGGAAAGGATCAACAAGTAACTCTGGGAGTCATGTTTCTTCTTGACCCCAGGGGCATACAGACTCTGTTTTGTCTGCAAGGATGGGCAAGCGAAGCCATTGCCCATTCTCAGGACTCCCTTTGTCTTACTTTATATTCCTCAAAGGAGACAAAGTTGTAGGAGACACCATGGAACCTCTAATGGTAGACTGGGAATTCTGCTTGTCTTTCTTGATGCTAATACCATCTGAGAATGATGTTGGTGGAGGAGGATGAGTTGACAGAGACTAGGAGAGGTATAAGCTGAAGCATTTGTTTTGATGTTCCATGTACAGAAAGCTTTGAGGGTTACCAAAGCAATTCCAATCAGTGCTGAGTTCTCCCACTGCTTCATGTGCCACATATCAGGGTCTTTTCTCAGATTTGTGCCAAGCTTTTTGCTCCTATTTGTATATCTGCATTAAGATTGTGCACCATCTGGCTTTTAATAAGGAATGAAATATAAAACAAGACTTTGAATGGATAAGGAATTGTTTAAATTCTGGCATATTTATAAGAAATTCCCACCAGAGAGCTTCAAAGTTGTAGCTACTGGCTGCATAGTGGCTGTCACTAATTCTTCACACATAGGCTGCTTTTAACTTAAATTTTCTATTACTAAGAAAGCTAATTTTACATAAAATCAGAGCTTTCCTGTGTGCTGTAACTAGAACAAAACCTACTGCATTAGTTAATCCTATCTGAATAGTAAACTAAAGAAGTCAGCATAAAAGGAAAAGAAAGAAACTTTTTCTGGTTTTCTCCTGTTTCCATGCAGGAGAGAACTTATTGGGCCATTTCATCATCTTCTTGCTTATTCCTTAGCAATGTGCAGCCTGCACCTTAGTAAATCCATAGACCTTACTTCAGGCACATTTTAAATTAAAGTTTTGGATGGTCCGTATTTAAACATGACTAAATGTATGTAAAGCTTTAAAAACTACAACTCCTGAAGCTGAGAATTTTATAGAGACTAGATTTTTCTGTGATAAATATAAAGCAAGACTAGTCAGGCATATTATTTCCCATCCAGATTGTCATATGATATGGAAAAGAGTTGATACTTGGTAAGGAAGTAATTTAAAAGGGCATAATAATAAATTACAAACTACAGCTAATGCAGTGTACCAACTTCTGGATATTTCTTTAGGCATAGCTCTGATCTACTCATCTTACAGTAAGCATTGCTACAGATTAGTGTATATTTATGAGCCTGATCAAATCCCTTCATATTAATAAGAAAACATTCAATATGGTCCTTTAGATTAGTATAGGTCATCAGGTTTTGCCCTTTCTTTGAAAATGGGTTGCACAAAATTTATAGAAGTCTTAATTTATTGGAAGCTGTATCTTGAAGAGGAATAGGTTTTGGGGTTTTTTTTGCAATGAATCAACAATTTCTTAAGACATTGTTCAGAGTATATTTTCTTTTTATTTATTTAGTGCAAGACACTGACAGTTCATGAAAGGAAAAGCTTTAAAGCTTAGGAACAAAATAATTAAAACTTATTTATGACTGAACTTTGGAATGCTGAAATCCCAATTTAAAGTTATGTTTTATGGTTATTGATAAAAATGCAAGATGGAGGAGAAAGTACTTTGGCTCCTGGCTAGAAACCTCAGTCTTCATGAGTTCATTCTTTGCCTTATTCTCTGTTACCTACAGCCAATCCAGTCACTTTCCAAAGTTGTTGAAGTCTCCTGGTGGTTTGGATTCACTGATATGCTGATGGTTATATCAGTTTTGTTCCATTCATTTATATAATAGACTTGAGCAAATACATTGAAGTTGCCTAGAAAGGGCCTCATTTAGCTTTAACAATGTGTTATGTGCAACAGGGAATTTTCTAGGTGTCAGGCTGGAGAAGGAATAATATACCGCTTTGGTGAAAATGCAGAAGGCTAAATGCTGCTTGCAAACAGATGTCTGTGAATTTTGATAGATTTACTTTTGTTTAAAGATGTTTTTCAGCTTCTCAGATTTTCAGAAACAAACTCAAACTATTTACACCTGTATTAAACAGACAATTTCTGCAGTGGGGTTCTACAAAGAGGCTGTGTGCAGTGGTGGAATCTGCATTGATCCTACTAGAATTTGAGGGGAGCTAAGTCTTCAGTTCTCTTCAGAAAGTGTAGGTTGTCTATCACCTGATGCCACTTAATGACTTATCTGAAGTTAACAGGTAGCAGCCTCTGATGGGCAGATTGCACGTGGTACGTGTCTGTTCTCTCTGAGAACATTGTGCAAGGTTAAAGGGTTGGGACACTAAACTTAATAGTTTCATCTGTTCACTTTGTATATGCAGATGGAGTTTCCCTAGAAAAGTTCACTGCATGAGGAGTTTCCTGCTAGGACAAGCAACGCTTTTCAAGTAAGACTTACCCACTTTACCTATCCTGGACCTGTGTTGCCTTTTACAGCAGGACCTGTCTGATGTTATCAGCTCTTGCTGTGAACATCTTTGTATAGTTTCTAGGGCTCCTCACCTCCCAGATTCATATGATTAGATAAGAACCTCAGATTTAATATTTTGAAAGTGCATGGCTAAGCTTTTAGAGGTATTGTAAAAAGACTGTAAGCCTGACCTAGGCTGAATCCTAAAAGTGCAGAAGCAAAACACAGCAATCCCCACATGATAATTTAAATAACACATTGCATGACTGCCAGACTTGTCAGGAGATTTTGAGACAGAGAATGGGAGCAAGGCTCCTCAGACCCAAAAGCAGCAGAGGAACAGTAGTTAAGTCTTGAGCACAACTCAGAGGTACAACTTGGGGGTTCACATTGGAGAAGAGAACAATACAAGGGGAGCCAGAGCCATTGTAATCTTCATGGTATTTATGTGCTTGTCTTGCTCCAGAGCAGTGGAGAAGTAAGTGGATCCCACCAGAAGAAGGGCAGAACCTGCAGGAAGCATTGTTTTAGGTTCTCCCAAATCTAATGTGTGGGTAGAAAGTTCACTCTCTTTTATTACAATTGTATTTGCTGTTTGTTTTTCACACTGCAATTACATTACCAAAAAATCTAGTCATTATTGGAGAAGCAGCCATCCCACATGCTTTCTGCTAATCCGGTGTATTACACTTTCTTCAGAACTAGTGTTTATAGATTCAGTCCCTCAGGAAGGTTTTAGCACACAGCTAGTGAAAGATAAGTAGTGATTGACCATAAGGTTTTAGTGAGGTGGAGCTGGCTGATGACACTTTACAGGAAAGAAAGGTAGCCTCTCGTCCTGTCCTTCCACTCTCCTCTGACAGTCAAAAGATTCCCACCTCATCTCCTACTTCAACTCTTAGAAGAAATCATCTGTCTGTCTTGTGTTTCAGCCAAAAGTATAAGCACTGCTCAGAGTGACCATGCTCTTTCAGCCTCATGGCCCATGCTCCCTGCTCTGAATTGAGTCCCAGAGATTGCCTTCCCTTTCCTGCTGCCAAAGCTTTCAGCAGTCAAGCTTTCCTCTTGCCTGCCTCCCATTTAAAGGCTAAAGGTGTTTGGTGAGTCTGCTCCAGGCTGTGCTCTGCCTGTTCTGTTTGAAGAATGGTCCAAGCTAGAGGGGTACAGGCCACAACAGCACAGCCTCAAGGCCGGGCTGGACATGCAGCATAGCTCAGCACAGCACAGCTTTCCTCCAGCTCAGGTTAGCTGTTATGCGGATCACTGGTTCCTTGGTGTACAGTGGTCTCCCAGTCAGGATTGTTACATTCCACCCCTTGACCCACGTACGGTTTACCTTTCCCAAAGGTATTGTAAGTTACAGATTGCATTACTAACATAAGGGCGCCTCAAGCTCTAAGAACGAGGCCAAATACAGCAGATGTGGCCTGTTCAAGATGACTAATTCCTCAAATACAATGTCTTCTGCAAGGCTCCCAGTATAGCACCCGGACTTTGAAGCAGTCATGGACAGATACCTCTTCAAGAGCTCTCTTACTAGGATGAAATGACATGGGCTGCCCTGGGGTCCAATTGTTGTCACAGGTTTTCAGGAAGATGAATCCCTTCATTTGGAATTCAATACGGCACTGATAATAGAACTCTCATCCCTGGTGGCAGCAAAAGAGGCAGCAACCTCCTGTTATTTCACTGGCTTTAGCTGGCTTTAGGCACTGGAAAGGTTGGTTCTGCCATTGGGAAAGACAGCAGTGGAAGAGGGAGGGGAGTAAAGAGGTTGCTGGGAGAAACAAGGGCTTTCAATTAGGAATAGGGAAAAAAAAGTACAGTGGGTAAGAAATGCAAAGGGTATCAAAGCAGAAGGGTAGCGTAGACGAGTACAGAAGTAAGCAAGACCTGAGGGATGGTGGCTGACAGTAAATACAAAAGTACAGATGTCATTGACTGTTTATATAGCATGCCAAGCATATCTGTATTTCAGAATACAACTCTTGGTGTTTTGAGAACTTTTTGTTAAAGCATGTGGCCTCAGTAAATGGTTGAGGATTTTGGCATGGTAATCCAAAGAGTAGTAGGTTAAGATCTGTGTGTCCTAACTAAGGGGGAATTGTTCATGATAGGCACATGGAGCAAATAATCTAGTTTAATTCCTCCACAGGTACCTAGACTGCACACACCAAGCCACTTTGAAATTTGCATCAGTGCACAAAAAGTTTAATTCTCTGAATTAAAATGCTAATGTAGCCACAGCCTGTTTGCATCAGAAGGGGTCTTACAGATGTCCTTCCACACTATATAGGAGTTAAGGGGAAAGGAAGGGTTGTAGACTTAAGTTAGGATCTGTGAGAACTGCTACATCATGCTTTTTATATTCTTCACAAACCGGGTGTACATCATTTTTCTCACAGGACAGAGGCTATAAGGTGCTGTGACCATAGTACTGATTTGCTCCATGTTTTTCCTCTTTAAAGTATAAAAAGTCTTATACTCAAAGGTCCACCTGCACTGTCATGTATTCTTCCACTTGTGACACTCAGTGTGTTTTGTACCGCTGAACTGACAGTGGTACTTAGTGGCAATGTAAGTCACTGAAGGTCTTGCTTAATGGTGACCCTTGGTTTCATTGCTCTCTCATCTAACACAAGCCCTGGGATGTATTTGTATTTTCACGTTCTGCTAGAATCATTGCTTTTAAGCGCTGGCTAGGTAATTGCTCTGATTTTTGATAGATCTGACTTCATATAGAGAATGTAAACAAAATATGTAGGCTGTGAACTACAGAGAATGAACTCAGTTGCTTGAATGACAATCATGGTGGTTCTTCCTCAGATCGCTGCAGTTCAGCATTTGGGACTGGCAGAGCAGTGCCCTGCAGTAACTTCAAGAAGTAAAATTTTGTATGCCAGGCAGATGAAGTCCTAAACCCCCACTTGAATATGCAATACAAGGCTAGAGTGCCTGACTTAATGCTGAAATGACAGTTTAATATCCTGAGTTCTGAACTGCTCTCTGCTATTGTCCCAATAGTCTATAGCCTTTTAGCCTGACTTAATGCTGAAATGACAGTTTGTTTAATATCCTGAGTTCTGAACTGCCCTCTGCTATTGTCCCAGCCTTTTAAATGAAGTTTCAAAAGTGAAGTTGAAATTGTTTTTCTTTTCTGAACTAAAAAACCCAGGAGGTGTTGTGTTAGATGGAATGATGACAGTGGACTTCTAGTGTGGTAGGTGAAGTGGTGGAGTATAACGGCAAGAGTTAATATTGTTCCAGCTTTCTGTATTTATTAGTTCTGGATCAGTTGTCTTCTCCATGTTACAGACTGAAACTATGATCAAGTTTATTAATTTGATGTTACTTTTCAAACGTGATTCAATTCCAGTATTAACTTTTAGATTTCTACTTGTAAAAAAAAAAAATTTCCTAAGTGATGTAACTCTGTGCATTTTGAGATTAAAATGTTAGGAATCTATGGTAAGTAATTTTTACCATTGTTTTACATTTGCATTTGATGAATTTCAAAGAATAGTTCAGCTTCAAAGTCCATCTTTGAAAAGCAACTGTTTTCTCCAATTAGTTATCGGTGTCAGAGTTTAAATGTCATGATTTAGAGAAACACAGTTTTATTTTTAATGTAAGTGGAGGTACATTTAAATAAAATGGTTTGACTTTCATAGAAGCACTTTGACATAGTCACTTTCACCTTTTTATGACATCTTCAGTGGTTTAGTCAAGTGCATATTTCATTTTAACAATACCGGATAGGGAAATAAGTGAGGTTATTTGTGTTGCAAAAATGAGAGGGCTGTCTTTCAAATATCTTGTAGTTTTACAAACAAGACTTTTTGTCTGATCAGGTCACAGCCTTTTTTTCAGAAGACCTGAATAAACCCTACAATAGTCCCGAATTTTGAAGTAAAAAGGAGAAACATGGGTGCTATGTGCTCCACTCTGACCTTATTGAAAACAATTGTGCTTTACCCTATTTTTAAATGTTTACTTTGTTTGTGATGAGATCATTTGTCTTAAAAAGAAGTATTTTTTCCTAATGGAAATCAGCCACCACAATCCACTTGCAAAATAGCTGGCCTTGTCTATGAGTTGCAAACATACCTTTTATAGACAACCACAAGAATTTATTTTATAAGCTGTGTTTTTCAGAAACCTCCTCCTACATCTTAGAAAGCAATCCCGTTTTTCTCTAAAAGCACAACATCTCTTCAAATGCAGTAATTTTTTTCCATCAACAGATTGGTTTCCTGGGAAAGCTACTCACAGACGGTGAACTACATTGATTCAATTAACTGTTAATGGGAGTGTGGTCGTCTAGCTGGAGATGGGGAAAATTGCAGGAGAAGAGGGAATAATGTTGTACTTTCCCTCCAGGTTTAAGTCCCTACCTCTGATAGCTGACACATCAATAGTCTTTCTTCCAAGATGCCCTTTTCAAGAAACAGGGCTGATGCAAATAGTCCCTTGCCTTGGAGCTCTCCTGTGAAATTTGGGTGTGGCCTACTGTCCAGGGTGGTGCAGAACAAGAAGAATGAGGTAGATTCCTTCTACTATGGCACTAAAGCAAAGAGAAAAACCTCAACAGGAAACCAGACATTTTTGAACATTGTTTCCCAAACCAGCCCTAGATCTTTTCATCTGTTTCCTTCACAATCCAGATGCCATCTCCCCAAGTAATGCAACAGGTATCTTAGTCTAGTGTAGTGGACTATACAGCTGTAGACGTATGAACCCTTCTGTGCTTTGAAAAGTTCTTTTAAAGAGCAGAGGAACAGGTGCCACTGATGCTAAGGGTAGCAGTGACTTGCCCTGTCTTGAGATGGAACTTGATTAATTTACAACTGAGATTTTACAGCACAGTTGTTTGTGGCAGCCAGCTAGAAGGGAGATAAGAATTTCACACTAGTAATCTGTGACCTTTGAGAAATCTATTTGAAGTCGGTTTCAGAGAGTGGAGATTGTTAGCACAGATTGCTATGTTGCTGCCCTAGTAACAGCCGTAGAAGGAAATATATAGTGAAGGTTTTGTTAGCTAAGTCAAAGCAAAATATCTTTATTTGTAAAATAACTGTATTTTTTAGCTAAACTCTTTCAAAACATACTTTGAACCACACAAGCAGAGTTTAGATGACAATGATTAGAGCTTCATAGAGCACTGTCATTGTGATTTTTCACCCAAAAGAAGACCCTGAAAAACATGAAGATAATTATTGACTTCATTCAAAGCATCAGCATTCATCAGTGGCTTGAGAAGCCAGGCAATTATGTTTGTCTTTTTTTTTCCACTTTAACTCAAATTATGACAAATTCACTTTTCCCTGTAGTTCTACGGTACTGCTTTTAGGCCAGAATATGTTTAACATTGTCAGTCTCTGGAGATTATATTCAAGTGATTTCATGGATGACACAGTGATTGGGGGAAATACTGAACTTCTTCTAAATATCCTCTTCTAGAAGTTTCAAGTTCCTTGAACCACAGGTGATAGTTCATCTCCAGAGAGCTGCACTTCAGATAAGCCACCTGGCTTTTGTCACCTCCTATGTAGCCCGTAACTATTGATTTGATAAGAAAAGCAGAAAAAACATAGCTAACTTCAACATCTTTAAAAAATAAATAAATAAAATGATGCTGACTGAAGAAAGACTGTTTCTTTCCTTAATCTCTTACTAAAAAAAATCCAACTATGTGAGGACAGTGTAGTAACTGTGTAAAGGGAGTAATACATAGCCTTTAAATGTCTGAAGAAATTCTCTTATGCAGAGGACTTAGCACATACAGCTGATGACACTTTATAATAAAGAAAACAGGTGATGCCCTTTCTCTGACTAATTTTATTTATTAAAAATTTCCTGTCACCCTATTGTGTGTTGGCATATTTGGAATTTACAAGGATTATACACAGAGAAAATGTTAGGCAACCAGCTGTAATTTCAGTTTGACCTTAACTTGACTTATGCTAGTAAAATGGTCGTAAAAATGATTGAAAGGAAGAGAGAGAAGGAGGACTATGGAAACTATGTCCAAATATGATTTACTGCTACATACGCTATAAACATCTCCAGACTCCATGCTTTCACTTACCTATAAATTGAGGTGTATTCTTCAGTTCCAGGCAGTGTAGCTATTCCGAAGAAATCATAGAGCAAGGTGGAGGGAAATAGGAATCTGCTAGGTAGATGTCTCACCTAAGCTATAGGAGACTTGCTTTCCCACAGACTTGTGTTGTTTTGGACAATTTCATTTATGCCACATTTTTTCTGAAGTCATGAGCTGATTTGGGCTATACCAGCTTTCAAGGGCATGGTGCTTTCCACTCTGTCAAAACTGGGATATTTTTGGATCTCTCAAGTGGGTAAACAAAAACCTCAAGGGATTCAAAAGTGATAATCAGTTTAAGAGAAGTGTGAGCATGCTTTGTTGGATTGAAGTTGCCTCTGTGTGTGCACAAGTGTTGCTCACTCTTCCCCTTTTCCCAGAGAGACTGTCATGATCAGTACACTGGAGATGGTTAGGGACCTGGGGATACAATGGGAATGTTGCCTGTTAGGTAGGATTAATATACCTGGAGCTAATGTTTTGAGCTTTGTGATCACTCTGTACCAGTGTCATACCCTCTTATTCCCTGGGAATGATTGGAAGAAGTTTGCAGGTTTTGTCAGAAACCTTTCTTTTGCAAAAGAAGAAATCATTATTATTATTATTATTATTATTATTATTATTATTTTGTAGTATAATGTTTCCCAGTGCACTGTAGTGACCAAAGTGCATAGTCTGTGCATAGATAATCTCTGGGCACCTGCAGTACTGCAGAGTTTCTGTAGACAGAGAAGTCAAAAGCTGCAACTTTTTGCCATGACTACCTGGTTCACTCAGTAGTGATGGAGCACAAACAGCATTTCCTGGAATCTCATTTTCCCTTCTGAATTGTGGCCAGTATTTCAGTCTGAATTCAACTTTGGTGTCCTTTGGTTTTGCACACGCTGTTGTATTGATCTGCACAGGGAGACTGTGGCACCCAGCAAGGAAGCAGAACCCGAGACCCAGAGAAACAGTTGCATTACTCTCTAATAATATAACCAGCAGGTTTGCAGATGGAAAAGCCAGCCATTTTCTTATCCTTTCACATGCTGAGACAGTAGCAGCTGCTGGTTGGAAACAGAAACTACTGTCACGATATGCTCATATACAAAAATAAGTGGCTGTGCTCGAGAAGTTTATATTCCCTATTTTTGGTATGGGGAGTATTTTACAAACTGTAGTGTGTTTTAGAAAGGAAGAAATTTTCCTAGTATGAATCTCTGTATAAAATAGTACTTCCTGTAGCTGTAAACTGACATGTTGAATATGTTATTCAAAGCAAATTAATGGCAACTGAAATAAGATAACACAAGCATACAGTATCTTTGCCATATCCTAAACTCATTTACTTGAGGACTTCTGTCACTGAAATTTAGGGATGGTAACCTGAAGGCTATTTTCCAGGTTTCATAAAGATTTGACCCTATGAATACTTCTTGTCTTTAATTGCAACATCATGGGATTTGAGCTGATAAGTTTTACATTAGACCCCTTGATTTTGTAGGCTCTGACTCTTCTGAGCTTTTGAAATATGGACATACCAAGATTTTGAAATAGTACACTCGCGAGCACTGAAAATCTCAGACCTAGACTGAATGTTCAGGTGATGACTTTCCCTGAACAGGGACTATAAATTATTTTAAAAATATATTCCATGGAGTTTTTTATGTATCTTTATGTAATTCTATTAGAAGCTTGGTAAGATTGTTGGAAAGCCTAAACTGATCAGTTTCAACAGGATAATTAGAATAATAAGCAGGTTAAAAAAATCTCTGACACTTATGATAAACTAGATTTTACTTTTCTTAGTGCCCATTAGGCAATAAGAAAGTCAAGGTAAGTTGTCTTACCAAACAGCACGTGACAGCAGTTGATACACTGTGCTTGAGTCCAGTTTATGGTTCATACGACACTCTTATTTAAATTGTTACACAAGTGGTTCATCTTTTTGAATATCCTCCCTTTAATTTACCTAGCTATATATAGAAATTTTCTCCATGCAGATATCTCCAAGCCTTTAGCATACCCAGAGGAAATGGGTAATATTTAGGAGGTCTTTCCCGTAACTATTTCAGGCAGCCAGACCATTTACTGGGGCTTTGGGGAGTTTAGAATTGCTGAAGCTGTTGTAACCTAAGTGGAAACCTAGCAATCACAAAGTCTAATGAAATTAAAAGTAACGCTAGGAAAACAAAAAAACCAAAAAACCAAAAAAAAAAGACAGAGAGAATATGTTGGTTATGTCATCTTGCTCCTCGTTTGCAGTGGCTTCAGCTCTCACAAAGTTCAGGATATCCTTTTATGGAGTATAAAACACGCCCAAAGCACACTGACCAATATGCATAGATGTTCTGCACTCGCTTTTGCACAGCTGTGAACCACTATGCTTGCGGGGCGATGCAGCGAAGAGTCAGGCTGTGTCCTGTAGTGTCACAGTGCAACTGAACTTTAAACCCATGTGAGCTTTAGGCTGAAAAAGGAGCTTTGATTTTTCTTTTTAGACAGGCCTAGTGAAGGAATTACTGCAATTTTTTCAACAGTATTACATTGGAAAATGATGAATATCTCCTTCACGTTCTTCCCAGTGAGATCTAACGAGGATTTTGCAAAACAGAATCACACCTAACTGCTTCGTGATGGGACACCTCAATTAAACCTGGTAACCATGAGTGGGTTAGTGGGTTCATCCTAAGCAACATGGCAGTCAGAGTTGAGAGGATGTAAAGCCTAATGACAGGCTTATTAGGGTGCTGAAAGACTTTGTGGAGCTTTGCATAGGAGTGGAAGTGCTAAACCCTGTCTCGTGACCAAATATCAATGAGATAATTATTTACTACCTACTTTAATTCCTCTTACAGTTGTTGTTCTTCACTCTCTGTCCTAACCTGTTGTGTATTGTTGCTAGGTACTCTTAAGTGCTTATTCCCCAAGTGGGGAATTGTGGATGTTATAACTGCAGAACAGCAATGGCGGCTAATAAAACTGTAATTCTCAAACGAGCCATGCTTTCGCTAGCTTATTACTTTTTCAGATATCCTTCCTTTGGGATAAAAAACTGTTGAGTCAGAAAGGGACAGGGACAAATCATGCTGGTTTAGACACTAAATAAGTATGTTCAAGGGATAACACCTACCAAAGAAGTCATTCTGTCTCTAATTCATGGCTTATCAGGATATCCTCCCTGTCTTTTTTCTTTAGCTGGAATGAAGTGCACAGCTGCAGAGAAGGAGAGTTAGGATCTAATATGGACAGATGCCCCAGACAGTAATCATGTCAAATAATGAAAATAATACCTGCTAAAAGTGTCTTTTTTTAATTATTGCAAAATCTTCAGAAATTCTCTTTCATTACTTTGACGCTTAAACATAGGTAGCATTAAGCATTGAGGAAACTGTAAGTACAAATTGAAATGCTTCAAATGTGTGTCTACAACTTCTGTATACAAATCAGTATTTAGATGCTGTTTATTAATCATACCAAAAATGCTGTAGATCGCATCTTGCATTTACCATTATGAAGAATCATGACCAAGTTAATATGAATAAGAAGCAACCAGCTAGATATGAGAAAAAAACAAATGTTAAAAATGGAGGCTGTTCCTCTCATTGTAGATAAGAGGAGGCCAGGCTGCAGCTGAAAAGAACAAGCTCTTAAAAGGAGAAAATCAAACAGAAAGGTAATTTATATGACAGTTAACAAGAAACAGGAGCAAAAGACGTGAGTGTATATTTAAAAAATTAAGCAAAACCGCATGCCAAAATACTTCTACTGTCATTTGGAAAGTGAATTGATATTTGTAAGTGCTGAAAAGGAAGGACTGCTCATCTTGGGAGAGTTTTCTGCTTTGATTTTTTTATGTCTTGGGCGTTAAGAACTTGTGAAACTAGAGGCCTCAGGCAACTCAACAATATTCCTGGTAACCAGATAAAACACGCTTACAAATACCCTTTTGTGGAGCACCCACTACTACAGACTGGTTTGAGTGGGGTCCCACTGGTGTCAAGTGGCGTGTATCTTGTTGTTTTGTTGTATTAAATCTTCTGTGCCAGCAGCTCTTCTTGTATATAACTGGAGGAAGGCAAATCTGTATTCATTCATAAACATGGCTGAAACTCCCTGGTATTTCTTTATAATAAAGTGTAGACAGGATGGTTTTAATTCCAAAAGGGTCAAGGACTTTGGAGACGGATTGAACAGTGAGCCAGGGAAACATTGCATGGCATTTGACTGCAATCCCAGGGGAATGCTGGAAGGCCTAGATGGATAGCCACGAGACAGACACAAGTCAGTGAGAAAGACTCTGACCTGAGAAGATGGATAGCAGGTGCTATGTCTGGATGTATGCTAGTGCAGGAAACTATTTTAATAATTAATGATGGCCATAAAGCACAATGTGGCCCTATTACAGCACAGAAAAAGGTAATTATGTAGGCTCTGCTGCAGAATATTGATTGACTGTCTTGATGTATAGTTTGGGCTTTATCCTTTGAGAAGTGTTTTATGTGGCTGTGTTTAAAAACAAAGAGTTATGTTTGTGCTTTTTCCCACCGTGGAATTTATAAATTATACAGCTTTTGAAACCCATTAAAAATCCAGTATTGCAAGAGAACAAAAACTTAAAACTAAGAGGGAGGATAAAAAGGTTCAAAGACCTCAAAAACCTGACGTTCACTGAAAATGCCAGACAGGGTGTAGGGTCATTGTTTAACACTGCCCCTGACTGTAACTCCATGGTCTATGTACCCTTTGCTTCTTCCCCTGGCCCAGTCCTGTTAACTGAGAAACATTTTTGAATTTTGGATAAAAAATTTCTGCCATGTGCCAGTTTTTCCCTCCTCTGTGTTATTTGCAAGCATGATTCTCAATAGCTGTGAGTATACATTATTTTTTTCCTTATGGGAACAGTCTAGAAATTAGCTTTGGAGCCCCTGGAATAGTGCGTGCAGATCATTATCTATATAAGTCTCATTTAGTTTAATTGAGCTCCATTTAAACTTAAATATGTTGTCTTGAAAATTGTTTTCCGGAACTGTCCTCAGAGTATCTTGGAAAGGATTCCATGCTTGAAAAAAATCAGTTCAGTGTTCCTTAAGCTCTGCCTATGGGAAGTTAACATGCTCTTTAACCATTTTCCAGGGCATTTTTTTCCCCTACTATTTATACAGTTTCAAGGAGCTCCTTTTGTTAAGAGCATCTCAACACTCATACTCATGAATAAGTTGAGTAATACTCTGGCTTGTTTGCTTCAAAGTGGAGCAGAGTTAAAGCGCAGCCTGATTCAAGGAACTAGCTGGTTTTGCTTCCTCTTTGAACAAAGAGAAAGAATAAAGGTTGTTCTGCTTAGGAACCGTCTACACTGCAACCTTCACTGTGTGCATAGGTTGCGAAGACGTACCTGAGCTAACATTAACCTAAGCAGCTCCAGTGCTGCCAGCGTACCATTGAGTGTTGGCTGCAAACTCCCAAGAGGGGGAAGCTGCGAGGTAATATTGTGCTGACCTCCATGTTATAGTGACCACACCTCACTGAGCTCTCTGGGGTACAACTCAAGATTGTCCCCAGGAGACGCTGTCACGGCTGTGACCACACGAGACGCCATTCATGCTTTGTGTTGTGGGTTTAAATGAAGCTTCAGGATGTAGGTTCAAAGCTGTCTTCCACCTTTGCTGAAACCTGCAGTGACTGTATCTTCAAGCAGGTGAATACAGCCAGACCAATCTCTCTTTTCCAGTACAGGAGAAAACTGTAACACGAATATGTCATGCCATGACAGAAAGAAAATTAAAAGAAAGAAAGGAGCTGGGTGAAAGTGAGTCTGTTGCATGGATGGAACCAGAGGCTTTTCTTTTAATGAGGCAAGTGCTCCCCAAGGATTATGCTGGGCACCTGTCCTGTCCAAACCATGACAGGACCTCTTGGAATGTATTGTGGTGCCTCACTCCTTTCCACTTTTTGCCTGGGCTTCCTTTGCATGGAAGATAAAGCATGAGATGAAGAACAGAACTGGGCTAATGTGTGGTCAGCCCTAGTCTGCCCATGAGACGACCGAGGCATATGAGTGGCCCCTGAAAACAGGGAAGCAGACTTTTGTCTAGTAATATAGACTAGGTTAGTGATACAGAACACAGCTGTAGACTCCTTTGGTTTCCTTTGTAATTAATGTTGAGAAATAGGCAGGTTTGATGAGCTTGTCTGAACTACTCTTTTGGAGGGACCTGTCTCTTTCACTGAATATAAAAGGAGTTTGGGCAACTGAAGTTTCATTGTAGGCTAGTTAGGCAGGATCATCTGAGGCCAGAGAGTCCTTCTGTAGGGCCTGAGCAAGTGTTCTGTCCTTTGACAGTTTCAGGAGTCTGAAGACTTAAAGTGATGCAGAAAGCCTAGATCCCAGGAAAGATCCCATCATACGTAAGAATTGGGAAGAATGGTTCACTCATTAGTTTTTGAACAGAAGGGAAAAATGGAAACAGATGCAGTCCTCGCTGAAATTGTATCTATATTGTATTTTCCACAGGCTAAATAAATAAATTGATTATCAGAGGGCTGGAGCACCTCTCCTATGAAGAAAGGCTGAGAGTTGGGGTTGTTCAGCCCGGAGAAGAGAAGGCTCCAGGGAGACCTTATAGCAGCCTTCCAGTACCTAAAGGGGACCTACATGAGAGATGGGGAGGGACTCTTTATCAGGAAATGTAGCGATAGGGTGAGTGGTAACAGCTTTAAACTGGAAGAGGGTAGCTTTAGATTAGATATTAAGAAGGAATTCTTTACTGTGAGGATGGTGAGACACTGGAACAGGTTGCCCAGAGTTGTGGATGCCCCATCCCTGGAGGCGTTCAAGGCCAGGCTGGATGGGGCTTTGAACAACCTGGTCTAGTGGGACCCATGGCAGGTGGTTGGAACTAGATGATCTTCGAGGTCCGTTCAAACCCAAACCATTCTATGATTCTATGAAATACTATTGTAACTTGCTGGCGGTGTACTGCTATGCAATCTTTTGTGGTATAAAGCTTTAGCCAGAGGGGACAGGAAATTAATCAGTTCTAGCATGTGAGTGTCAGTAATTGTTTTTGCTAATATGAATTTGAAATGAAATGTACTGCAAAGAATGTTTCAGTTATGGGAAAGATCAATCCACTCCCGAGGCCCCCATCCTTGTTAATAAGTTGCTTCCTTGCAAAGAGCATCTCACTGATCCTTAAAAAATCCAGAGGCTTGTATTTTAAAAACACTGATGCTGCTGCAGGCAAGGTGATGGCAGCCATTAGTTCCTCTTTATGTCCGGGGAGGATCTGGCATCAAAAACCCAGAGGATTCCTAAACTGCTTCGCCAATGCCTTAAAAACAGAAAGCCCTTATTGCATTCACAGGAGGAAAATCACTAAAGTGGGAAACTTCCCCCTCATTAATCTGTCTGATGAATTGGAAAATCAAAGCAATTGTAAATGAGGAATATTGCCTAGTTTTCTTATTTTTTTTTAAATGCTTTATATGCTTGGTTCACGTTTCATACATTCTTCCTGGTAGCCATGAAGAATGAGCTGGGAGACTGCTAAACTGCGATCACACGACTTTATGGTTTCTTTCTTAGTCATCTGATGTTTTATGTGGTGTCAAAGATATTTATAAAATGGATGTCTAGCCTTTCTGAAGCAGAGCCAGCCTTCTCAAACCAAACAGATGAGCTGTTAGTACTAACCATAATTATTAAATAGTAATTGCATTGCCCTAAGGTTTAATAACGTTTAAAATACAAATTGTCAGGAAAATTACCAACAATGAAGGATACTTCTCATATAGCAAAACAGTCTTCAATGCTGAAGTTACAATACAGAAAGCCACATCTCCAGCTGATGCACACTTAGGGAAGTAAAAAATGCACAGCTGCTTTTCTGCTGATTTGCCCTAGTATATTTGAGCTAACACAATGGAAAAGGTCACTCAGGCGACTTCAGGACCTGTCATCTGTGTTAACAGTTTTAAAGCAATTTTTGAGAGAAAACCTCATCAGGGATGTGGAAGAGAACAGAAATGAGCATGAAATGCAACGTGTACCATGTAGGAAAATTACCAAAGAAGGAGAAGTTGGGTCAAGAATAAAAATTCTTCCTTTGCAAAGAAAAATGTGTTTCATTCAGAGCAACTCCAGTTCAATAAACTTTTGCTGAATTTAGAGGGGAATTCTGGACAGCTCTGCTGAGCTTCTTGGTGGATCTGCCTGGAACTGGAAGAACTGGAGAACTGCAGTTTCCCAGCCCTGTGTCTCTGGGACCAGTTCGTGTAGCAGGAGAATGCAGGGACTGAAGATCCCATACATGTTTCTTTACTCTGTTTCTTATCAGGTTCTTAACTTTTTGCAGGTGGTGGTGAAACTGACTGCCCAAATGTTATGTTTGCTGTTTCACATTGCTGGCTTTAACAGATTTTAAGTGTTTGCTCCCAGAACTGCAGTGAGAGACTTTGGTGATGAGAATATAACCCCATCACCAGTTCTGTTTTGCCCCATTCTTCTTCTCCCCTGCCTCTCTACACCTCTCTTATTACTTGCTGAAGGTAGTGTCTTTCTTTCCTGCCCTTTACCTTCTCTTGCAGCAGCTTAGACTCATGACCTCCCTTGCCCCTTTCTCAGAGCTTCCTCTGGCTGCTGGATGTTGGTGACAGAGGGGTTATAAGTGGCTGGAGAAAGCTGCAAGAGCCATGGAGTGGGGAGGGGGCAGATGGCTGTGGTAGTGAAGGCAGCAGCAGGTGCTTTGCAGTGGTTCTACCCCATTCTGGAGAATCCCTTCTCCTGTGGTAGAGGAACCTCTTGCCATGGCTGAAGCTGCAGCCTTTTGTCAAGAAATAAATGCAGGCTACAAGGCCTCTCTCTCACTCACAGCTTTACTGCCCAGCCTGTCGTAGTGTGCCCCCTCGCAGAAGGGATTTTTACAGATTAATTCAGAGCGCTGGGAGTAGGCTGCATCCTGGCCCCTCTTCATCACCAGAGACATATCTCCATGGGCAGATGAGAACAAGCTTAAGCATTTTCTTACTGCTGTAGTCCAGGAGTTATGTAGTTTTATGAGTGTGTGCTGTGCTCAAACAAATGTTTACTGGCCTGTAGACAGCGTTGTCTGTGGACAGAGTGAATTTAGGTTTGTCTGCCATCTTTCTTTGTAGAATGCTCAACTATAGTTGCATTCATTTTCCTTCTAATTTAGCTAGGACGGTGAAGAGGAAAACAATAGGAGCTGCTGGAGCCCTGTCTACATGAAGAATCTTTTTGGCATTAACACCAGTGCAACTCAAGTGAGAGATTAAGTCTAAGTGTTTGAGAAGACATGTACAGGGTCAGACAGATGGGAGTGTTCATCACTCATAATGGGATGCATTGAGAGGAAATAGAAATACTGTATTCCACACAACAATTTCGCCTGATGTATGAAAGGGTTCTGTTCCAACATGGGAGAAGCAGAACATCTCTGCACAAAATGAAGTGCCTAGAAAGGTGTTCATATGAAATGGAGCTCTGTGTATTTCCATGCCCACAAGTAGGAATCTCCACAGACCAGTGTATCAAGAGCAATGATAGCAAGGCAAACTATCACTTTGTTTCACACGCGCAACATCTTAAAATGTTGTCAGACTTATTTCTAGCTTGGAAGAGTAGATGTGATTTAGTATCTTCCATGGGGGTGAGCTGCTGAGTGTAATGGTCTCAAGTCTTTGGTTGTTCTTTCTGTCTGTCTTGCTAGTGTCTTAGATTTTCTTCCTTTGATTAATTAGGATTTGTCAGAATGTTATAGGTGAAGTTGCCTACTGTTTGCACTCCTTGCAACCCTACTGGATTGTCTTGTCAGATGCATCTTCTTCCCTATCCTCCCCAACTGCCTGAGACAGTTCACCAGGTTTGGAGTGAGGCTACTTACAAAATAGGTTTCTTGTGTTGATACTGCCCTGAGAGCATGACCATGGAAACATAAGTATGCGTGGCTATTGGTAGCAATTAATTAGTAATCTATACCCAATTTGAAGCTCAGTTTAAAGAGTCCAGCATTGCTTTCCTCATAGTGTTACCTAAACACCTACAAAGAAATCCCACGTGAGTAGGTAGGTTTCAGCAGAATATATTTGGGATACAGCTGGGCCTGACCTCTAGGCTTGAAGTTGAATGGGCTTTCTGTTTAGAGTAAATGATGAGTGGTGTGTGCTTTGTGCCTCCTAGAAGACCCAACTCATTCTCTTTTACTGAAACTTTCCCACCCTGTCTGCACAACTAAACATTAATTGAATGGGGAATGGACTCAGCTGTCCTTCTTTCTGTAGTGACAGAATTGAGGAATCTACAAACCGAATTGAGGAATCTAGCTTGCTGCGTCAAGACCATATTTTTAGGGTAAATGAAACAGTGTTGATAGAAGAGACTGACAAACTCCACTACAAAGACCCTGTAGCCAGGAGCAAAGACATTTAACTCATGTGGGGGATACCAGATTGGTAGTCCTTCCCCTATTGCAGTATAATTATTTGTGCAGCTTCAACAAAAGAGACTAAGACTGCCATATAAGTCACTTTTGTCAGCGGAGAGATACCTCCATTTTTATAAAAGGAAGTGCTCCCAACCACTTTGATGAATAACCTCGTTTTCTAATTTCTTTTCAAATTTAAATAATTACCTGAAACAAAATGTTTCCTGTACAAGATGTCCTGGTCTTGAACGTACCCTTTTTAATTTTTCTGTCCAGAAGGCAGTCTTGGGTACTTACTGGCAGGTCTGTGAGCTGATGTATGCACTAGGAAGTGGTTTGAGTGACAGCCTAAAGATGCCTATCTTGATGTAAAGTTTCATGGTGTTATGCAGTACAATACTGAGATCCTAAATCTAATTCTAAATTAAATATTCCACTTACAGATTTTGTGTAGCTGTAGTACCTGAATATTTTAGTAGCTTTACATAGTTCTCAAGTAAATGTAGATTTTAAAACTCAGATCAGTGCTCATGTAGTTAGTGATGATTTTTTTAACTAAAATACTAGCTGGAGAAGGGATCAATTCTTTCTAGTATTGTTTGGAGAGGAGCTATCAGATGTTTTCTAGTTTAAACCAAACCTGACCAAGTTCTGGTCAGACTTATAATTTTTCAGTCCAATAATTTTTTCTGCAGCAATCTACCATTATACCTGAAAACATTTAACTGATCTCTGATATCTATGCTAGAAAATTCCTCAGGGGAAAGACCCTTTGTGTCTGCATGAAAAATAAAACCATGAACTAGCCAGGTTCCATACATCCAGAAATGATCCAAAGTTCCTAAGGATTAAGTATTGTAGGGCAAACTTTAGCAAAGGTTGCTGTATCCTTACTTACAATGGGCTTTCACTCCTTATCTTGATTTTATGCAGGAACAAGTAAAGACAGTGCCAAATATATTTAGTTTTCAAATAAACTGACAGAATAGAGCTGTGTTTAGGACTTGGTTAAAAAGGGTATTTCATCTGAACCGAGCGTGTGTGTTAGCAGAGATGACAAACTGTTACTTATGACTTCAGTCAGAGTTATTGAAGCCAGGCTGAGCAAGTGTATTGATGAGGAAATTTCCCTCTCAATAAATATGTAAATGTAAGTGTGTAGTTGAAGAAGATGGGCAGAGATAGACTCTAAGCTAATAGATAGCTGATTTTTACAGGTAGCAGTTCCAACTCAAGCATAAAGTTTTCCTTTTGGCTAGCATGCTAGAGGGTTTGTGTGCTCTGACCTTTACCTGATCTGACTTTATGGCTGCCGTGTTCCACTGGTGTCAGTGGGAAGAAGCACTGCTAATGGTCTCTGTCAGTGTGTTTGCACTGGAGAGACAGCCAAGCTAGCTGTAATTAATATAGAGTAGCAGAAGCAGTCTAGCTGTGGTCATAAACTCTGTGCTGTTGTGGGAATAGTGCTTCCATCAGGCTGTCCTGCTGGTTTAGAAATAGCTTTTATGCTTTGCTCCACCAGTACTTCCCACCTGGTGATTCAAAGATGCTCCTTGAGACATAGACTGTGGTCCGTGAAATGACTGGAATTGCTTTATTTTCTTAACATAATACGCATTTCTCTACAAAGCAGTGAGAGAAAAGGAATGAATGAACACATAGTTTGCTCTAAATGTTGCTTGGTTATGAAGGAGCATTTGCAACAATACAGTGAGTCACTGTGGCACAAGATGGGCAGTGATTTCTCAGGTTAAAGGAGGCTGAGAAACATTGTTCAACTCTATGCTGTGGCAAATAGTTTGTATCATATATTGTCCCTGAAGGAAAATGTATTTTTAAGCCTTGCTGTGAGAAAGGAGGAGTGACTGGATAGTTGTCCTGGTTCCAGCAGGGATGGGGTTAATGTCCCCCAGGAACCGGCAGGGGGCGGGTATTCCATCCCACCCGACCCATGCCCGGGCTATAAGAGGAGGTAGCCGGACGAGGAGAGTAGTCGCTACTTGGGGGTGGGCTGCGGCAGTGCGTGTCCAGTCGGTGCGTGTCGCGGCGGTACTGTAATCACGTTTTCATCTTTCCTTTTGCTGTTCTGTTAAATTGCATTATTTTAACCCACGAGTTTTGCCCTGACGATTTCTTTTTCCACGGCTGTGGGAGTTGCGCGAGCAGCTGCGTGGTTCTGTGTTGCTGGCAGAGGCCAAACCACGACAATAGTGCAAGAGATCTCTTTGTACAGTTATAACAAGGAAGAGCATTCCTTGGAAAACTTTTCAGAGATCTTATTTTCGCATTAAGGACCATACAAATCTAAATACAGAGTGGCAGGTTGGAGTGGGAGCAATGATGCTTTGTGAGCCATTTCTGGCTGTCCTTAGTCCTCCACTGACTGATCATTCTCCACTGAGCTGTCAGCTCCTGCGGCATTGAACTATCATTTCCGGGACCTCTGATTTGGTAGAAGGGTAGCCATTCCTTTGAAGGACAGTAGGACTTATGCCAATAGTTCAGAAAGGACCACAGAAAATCACTGCCTACCTCAATCTAATTTGCTGCGAGAGTTTTTTTCCCTGGTGGGTTTTTTTTTTATTATTATTATTTTTTAATGGGGTGTGTGATTAGCGGGGAAACAAAGTTGACTTACATTTACAGGTTGCATCATCTCTGCTGAATACCAGGAATCCCCGAGGCTCTGGCACTGCTCTCGGTGAAACAGCATGCTTTTCTGACTGGCTTGCGTTTCTCCTGCCATTAATTCTCCTTTAGCTTTTTCTGCTTGTCTGTTTCCCTTTGCTCATCTAGTAACCTAAACTAATGTTATTTACCTCCCTCAGGTCTTTTTGATTTTAGATTTTTCCCTGCGATTAGTCATCTGTGTCAAGAGAAAACTGAAGTAGGTTTACAGCATTGCTAGTGCAGAGGTTGGTCATGTAAAAAAAGACCTAGTTTCCCAATTCATTGACAGTGTTATGGAAAATTGCCTTTTAAGGAAGTTACTTGGAAGGCTTTTTGTTGTATTACTCTCTCTTTGTACCTTCTCTCTTAGTTTTAACCTGAATATGTCTTCTGGTGCGGTATCATGTGGGTTAGTGCAGCCCATTGCAGAATATGTTGCACATTAAATACAGAACACAATGACATTTTGGTACACTTGTGCAGATCCTGCAAAAGGATAAGAGGTCTAAGCAACTCAGTGTTTTTAATTTGGAGCCAGTAAATGGCATGTCTATTTATTCTTTATCTGTTACCAAATTTTAAAGGAAGAGAGCTTTTCCTCTAAAAGTAAGCCTGAGATAATGAACTCTGGGAGACTGAAACATAAGATTTTTCCATGGTGGATCAGACTATTTTGGCATTGTCTGTAGTATCATAGCACTGTCAGTGACTAGTAGCAGAAAGGTAAAGTAGAAAAGGGGGAACGTGACTTTTAGTAACTTTTTAAAGTAACTTTATGGTGACCTGCACAAAGCAATCTTGGTTCATGTCTGGAGCTTCCAGACATTATAATAATAACAGCTTTTAAAGATAATATGATTTTTCTTTTCATTTCGTAAAATTCAAATGCATAAAACTTTCCCCTTCTTTAATCTTACTCTCAGTCTGGACTTATTGGTGTAATGTTATTGTCTACGTGTTTAGATAGAGGTTATGGGAAGGAGAAAGCACACAGATGGTGCTAGGCTTGATGACTCCTGCATTTAGCACACAACTAAGCCACTCAGAATACATGTGCCACAGCTGACAGGAAAACTTAGTCCAAATCAGGGTATTTGAGATGTAACCAGCATGTATCCTTTCTGATGTTAAAATGGATGAAGGCAGCTCAAGTTTTATAATTCTGGCAAATGGTCTCTGCCCTTGCTGTGTTCAGGCTCTTGGTCTTCTCCCTGGTGTACCAGCAGGAAGGAGGAGCTTTCTGAGAGGTCCTGCACAGCCTGATTGAGGTAAGTTTGGCCCAGATGCCATTAAGCTCTGTAAACCCACAGGTATGGGGTTCTTCCTGTTTTCTTTTGTCTCCTTTTTTCTGCATATTCGTCAAGAAGAGGTTCAGTGGGTTTCCTCTACTCAATCTTGTTAACTTTAGAAGTCCAGAGTGGGAGACCTTGAGAAAGCTTGTGTTCAAGATCCTGGCGATGACCAAGTCATGGGTGGCCAGCAGTACTGTGTTCACGGTCTTAGCTGGAGGCATAGACATGACTGTGGATGAATGATGAGAAGGATGAGTGAGGAAGAGCTTCTGCAAGGCACAGGACCTCAGCAGAGAAGCTACCTCTTTATGTAAGCTTCACTTTCCTTCTATTAAGCTCTTTATTGCTATTACATGCTTGAAGGCAGCTGCCCCATCCCCATGAACTCGCTAGTGGGCTCCTAACCCTAGGAGAGTACTACGTTGTTATTGCAAAATAAATACAGTTTATAACTATTTGCATCACTTTTTAATTTGGATGCAAAATTCTTAGTGTACTGTGCAAAAGTATCCAATTATTTCTTAATCAATTGACATTGCCAGCTTTCCTGTCTTAAACTGTGCTATGCTAAACTGTGCTGAGCCTATGCTACATAATTTCAGCCTAATGAATCCCATAATATTCTGTGCCTTGACCCAAAAGTTCCTCTTAGCCTACTTTGCCCTGAATTTCCATGTCCTCTGATGTCCAGGACAGAATGTCAGTTTGGAATAAAGAGATAGCACAAAATATATGGAAATTGGAGGAGGTGATGGATCCAAGGGCATGACAGCCTTCTGTTTCTGTGCTTACTGAAAAAGGAAGTAAGGAAGCCAACCCAAACATCTTCAGTGTTTGAAAGGATAACACCAAAAATTGCACAGCATGAGAGGGTGGTATTGCAGCCTGGTGATGCTCAGGGCAGACAGCATCGAATGTTGTAGGAAATAGGAAGTCCACAGAAGATGCTGGCATTGTATCAGGCTCTACTGCTGTCTTGATGAGGTGGGTGAATTAGAGGATGGCAGCTGAAATTTCCTGCAGGATGGTTCTACTTATGAATGCAGCTCATAATGTCCTAGTGCCAAAGATGATAAAAGATTTAATCTAGAGGACGGTTTGGCACAATAAAAAATGGATGCAAAACCAGGCTGAGTAAATTGAGACGGAAAAAGGTTCTAACCATCAGTGGTGTCAGGTTCTGGAGCGAGCCTCAAGGTGAGGTATTGAGGAGGGGGAAAGGGGATGTCAGAATTTCTGAGTGGGGTGTTGCTGCCATTTGATGGATACTGTAAGGTATTATTAATAGGGTTAGTAAGGGACAAGTCTCTCAGGCAGGGGCTGGATTCCCAACCTGTCTCCTTGTGTTCTCATCTGTTTTTCTGCTTCTGATCCTTTCCCAGTCAGCATAACAACAATGATCAACCTTGTTTAATTTTTAACTGAGCAAGATATCTGAATTGTGAATGGGCCTCTATGTCTTTGTCTTAGGCATCCAATGCTGTAACAATATAATGCCAAGACACCCTAATAAGCCCCTGTTTCCTGTCTGACTCCGAATCATGATGGTCAATTCTGTTGTTTAATATATGTTGAAACAAGACAATTTCCTTTCTATCTGCTTTCCTGACAGACAGGGAGAACAGATCTAACTGGCCAAAAACTTGCCTTGTGTCTGACGTTTATTGTGATAAAATGTGACATTCTAAAATTTGCCATTCAGATCTTGTAGAAATGCAAAATGATCTGGGTTTGGCCACCCTGGAGGCTCAAAGTACAAGCAAATATACCCATACCTGAATGGGTTGTTATAACAGCTCAGTAAAAATTCAGGTGGAAAACAACTTCAGTTTTTACCATGAATTTGCATGTTCTTGTATTTCTGAAATGCTTATTTTTCATTTGTAAAGAAAAAAGATGTCTGTAGCCTTAGTCTTTTGTCAGAGAAGCTTCACCCATTTTAAGTCAATTTTGCTTAAGCCAGTGGCCTCCACTATGGCATTCAAATGCTGCACTTTCAGATAAAGAGAAAGACTTCTATTAACTCAGTAAAAGTCAGTATTCGACAATAGCTCTTTTTTGAAACCACAATGAAATATGCCTACTGTGTCTAAAAAATGGGTTATTTTAGCTCCAAATTGCCACTTGCCTCCTACTCAGTATTCTGACACTTGGGATTATTTCTGCTTCATCCTTGAAAGCTTTCCCAGTACATATTAAGCAAGCTGAAACTCATAACCAAAGTCCTGTCCTTGCACGACTTTTTTTCTCTCATTTAAAAAAAGCCAAACAAAAAAAACCCCAATGAAATCTGTTCCTCTTTCCTAACCAAAGTCTATGTAGCTAGCGCCTTAATGAGTCATCAGACTTTTCAACTGGTAGTTTATCAGTTAGATTTGTCTCTCCCCACCTCTTTTTATATGTGAAGCGTAAGTGATCTATGCTGAGAGGTTAAACCTTTTATTTTGAATTTATGCCACTCCCCAGCAGGTCACCTTAATACCAGTGACTTTATAAAAGTCCAACTGCTTTAATGCATGTACTTCTGGTGGTGTTCTGGTAAATATGTTTGTCATTCAGGCAGCGCACCATACAATATCTTCCGTTAGTTTTGGTTTTTTTTTTTTAATTTCTAGATCTCTGTGCCTGTACTCAGACTTTTGTTTTCTCATCCAGTTTAAAACTTGTTTTTGCCTTCCATCCCTTTGTGACTTTCCAGGGAGAGTTTCCAGAGCTGTAGTTATGCCAGCTCTTTAGGTCTGGTGCCTCAAGCCAAGGCAATCTTAATGCTTCCCATATAAGAACAGAGATGGGAGAGTTTTACACATCAGAGCAAAATCCCATTTTATTTGTTGTCTAATATGCCCATTTGTTTTCAAAGCTCCTTGTAGCTGACTACTCTATCTGGACTATAAACCTAAAAGCGTTGTGGCTCTGAATTCAGAGAAGCTTAGACATACTTGAATAATTTCATTTACAGTCATATGAAGACACTTAAAAACTAATGTTTTTGGAAGAGCTGTTTAGTTTGCTCTAAGATAGCACTGCTGGTCTGTAGGAGAACACAGAGGAAGGCTGTCTAAATCTCACATAACAGATGTGAGATTTCTTGAACATTAAAAATTTTCAAAAACTTAACATTTCAACATTAAGAAAATGGTTAAAAATAGCCATGCTGCTATTTTTCATGCTGCCTGCTCAAATTTAAGTGAAACAGTCTCACAAACATTAATATGCTAATTCTCAGAGTGATACAGCTGGGAAGAGATGAGGAGAGAAGAATCCTATCCTTGCCCTTATAGAATTAAAGACTCTGTCTTAGATAAAAATAGAAACCATTAGGTAGTGCTTGGGAGTTTCTTTTTTCAGATTGGACTTGCAATAGAGTGTAAGAGAGGGAGCCACCTCTCACTGAGATTCGGTGTGAACTGACAACACCATTTTTTTAGCCTCTTTTGAAAATCCCAGCTTTAAGTCTTCCTTTTTTTTTTTTTTTTCTTTCTTTCTTTTCTTTGCTGGATTCAGAAAGTCCAAATAATTATTGTCTTCCTTCTACTACACCATCTTAATTTGTTGAAGAGGCTGTGATTTGTACTGTCATGGAAGTGCTACATTTTTATGAGTTATGTTCTCTCTCTGTGCATGTGTGGAAAGGAAGGGAGATCATCTGGGAGGATGCATAACTTGTTTTCTCACAGTTTCTGCATTTCCCTTTCTTAAAACTGTTTCCTTGGGCTGCTCTTTTTTACTGTGTGTTTATCATACAAAGTAAATTTCATACCAATCATTTTTGTCTAAAGTAAAGGTTCTGAAGAAGTGTGCAGAAGTTTAACATAATTTCTATTCTCTTGCAGCTTAGATAACACGCCTGAGGAAACCAACCCTGGAAGCCTCTGTATTTGATTGAGAGGCTGGGTTCTTTTTTCTGTTCCCTGGCTTTCATTTCAAGTGGTAAGAGTCTTCCTATAAGCAGACTACAAGAGCCAAAATTCCCTATGGCAGAGTCAGACAACTTCATACATTTGGATAATTGATGTTGCTTAGCTGACTGTCTATTATTTACCTCTTTCTCCAGTCAAAATAAAAAGAATGAAAAGATGAAATACTGCCTTCATTCGAAGGCCACTGCAAAGGTCCCGTTGCCTTTAGCTGGGCTAAGATTTTTAAGCATTTTTAGTCATTTATTCTGTTTCTGATGTTTTCAAGCAGGAGAACATCACAGGCAGTAAAAATGTTCCACAAGACTAGGGAATGGTCAAGGAGCAATTTAATCCCAGAGAAGCAAGTCTTGGTGTTCCAGACCTACTACAGGCAGACTCTGAGAGGGCTTTTTAACCCTCTTTTATGCACATTTATCCTCTTAAAAAATTCTTAATTCTATTGAAATAATGATATGACCGCTAATGACGTGCACAGAGATGGTGGTCCTTTGCTATAGTCACCTACTCTTACCACTAGTCATTTATATCTGCTTTCCTCTGTCACAGGATGTCACTTAAGGCTCGGAATAGTGGTCTTTCATAAAAGGGCTACTGCCTTGTTGTTTTTTGCAGATCGTATTGCTGTAGAGCAGTGGGGACTTGAAGGGAAGGTCTGAATAGTGCGTAGTCACAAGGTGATGTCGTGGTCCTGCAGAAAAGATTCTCAGCAAGTAAAGATGGCTGCTATGGGTGACAGATCCTTGTGATCAGGCTCTGAGAAAAAAGAAGTAATTGGCAGAAATTATCTTTAAAATTGGGATTTTGCTTACTGTGAATCCTGTTACAGCCTAAAAAATTCAGTCAGTGCCTGTAGCTGTTATTTCCCACGGGTCCTAGCAATTCTAGCCCTCTGTGAGCAGGATTCAAATTAAAAAAGAATGAACACAGGTTGTGTAAAAGTTCTAGTGTGGGTGGAAACTATTGTTGTTTACCTTTTGGAGTCATATTGACATTTTTCCTTAATTAACAAAAGATTAATATGAGAAGTGTGTTGGTTTCAGGGACTAACTAATCGAGAAATTTTCTGGAAGAATAAAAGATGCTTTCTGCTTTAACCAATTGAAGCCTCAGTGCAGACATAACAGGCTTGACTCAGAGAACTGGAATTACAGAGCATGCATGTTGCCATGCTCGTGGTTGTGACCTGAACTCAAACCAGACAAAAGAGGCTGATTCTACTAATATGGGTTTTCTTCTTATGAAATTTTATTGGACTGAAAGTCTGCATGAGCTTCACATGCTGTTCTTCGTGGCCAGAAGGAGGGTAATGGATGAAGGTCAGGGAGTTCAGTCAGTAATTTCTTTGGGGTAGTGCAGCTCATTAAGCTTAAAAAGAGTAGGGGAGTTCCAGGCATGACAGTTTCTGACAGTCCCACTTGTGTTTGTCACTTCAAGAGCACTGGATGTGTTTGCAGTTGAACTTTCAGTAGTAGTTAATTCAGTGCTGAATCAATCATTAAAGCTTTCAGAGCAGTTGGGCTTTTGGAAAGGAGGAAACTGAGGAGGGAAGGACCCTGGAAAATAAAATAAAGGAGGAGGGAATTCTCGGTGTCTAGGCCCTTGCAGAAATAAGATTTCACTTTGTGTGTGACAGTTTGAAACGAAGTGAACCAAAACAGCTCCTTTTCTTGAAAACTCCTTACAGTGAATCCCAACCATGTGCATAAGACTTACTGGTCTCACTGGAAATGAGGCACCAGGGAAGGTCCAAAAATTTGCTTGCAGAGAAGTGTTCTAATTAGTCACTTTCTGCATCCCCACGGCACTACTCTTGCAATGACATTGAGGCAGGAATCAGGTCTGTCCAGCAGCATCTCGAACCATCTGCTCTCGTATGGCTGGTTCTGCTTCATTTCTTTTGACTCCTCTGCATTCCATCTGACTTCCAAATTTGTCTTTGGCTCCGGCTACCTAAGCGCATGTCTAGACATGTGAGCGTGCTCTGGTAATGACGCATGCCTTTCCTTGGTGATGATGTAATTTTTCCCATCAATCCTAGTTTTGGTATAGAATTTAGTACTACCAATCATTCAGATGAAGCATCGATAACATCTGCTCATCCTCTTTTTTCCTAGTCTTGTCTCTCTTTCAAAAGACCATCTGTTTCAGAATACTTGCACTCTTCTGAAATGGCCCTTTTCCTTTTAATTTTTGTTTCAGAGTTTTATTCCTGTCTTTCCATCAAGCTCTGTAAAGCTATACGTTATTCCGGTTCTGATGACTGTCTACCAGATTTTCATGTTCTCATGATTCTGTTGTGTCTTAATTCTCTTTCAGTGCCTTGCCTTTGCTTAGCCTTTCTTACTCTCTCTGCTCCCAGAAACTCTATTCAACACTGTTCTTGAGACAACCGATCATAATGTTTTGGTCTAACAAACAGGGACACTTGCAAAGTCTGTATCCTGACAGACATCTCCCCAGGAAAGGGTAAACTATATATGTTGTTATATTGAGTGAACTGGAGTGTTGTTTTGTTTCTTTTTTGCCGCTCTCCTATATTAAACTAAATACATCTTTGTCTAATCTCTACTAAAAGAATTAGTGCCATTCCATGGGATGCAGAGGTTTTTTTTAAAAATAATTAAAAAAATCTGTTCGTCAGAAATATTTTCAGAACTGCCTGACTCTCGAAATTTGCTAGACGTGTTCTAATATAACCTTGATTAAGCCAAGATATGATGCTTAAAAATTTTAAATTTACCAGGGAGGTTTTTTTCCTGCTAAAATCTGTGTGTTAAAAGCTTTTAATTTACCCGTGAATCTTTTGATAGAGAGAAAAGCATATCTTATCTGTTTCTCATTTCATATTGGTTTTGCTCCTCAGAGAGAAACTAGGCTTTATACCTAAACAGCATGTTTGGAAATCAGGAGTATCAGGGCTCATTCTCATTGTAGCCTGAAATGTGCTTTGTGATCTTTGGCTTGCCATGTACTATGGTCAACAATAATACTATTTTCAACCATCAAATGTTCAAAGGTTTGTTTCCTAAACACTTCAAGATTCTGCAGTGGAATGTCCTGCATGAAGCTCATGGTTAATGACGTCCAGCATAAAGAGAAGATACTGTAATTCTACATCTTCCCCCCCCCCCCAGCTGTTCTTGCAGGTAATGTCCTGGTTGCATCCCAGTGCAAAATCCTATCTGGATTTCTCATGTTCATTTCAATAAGAGTAAATGTCATGAGTTTAGTCACAGAAAGGAAGTATTCAGAGTGTTCTTCTTGAGGCAACTCATTCAGATGATTAAGTTAGGAGACTGGACTCCTTAAACTCCCTCTATAATCAATCAGTGGAGTAGGAAGCTCCTCCAGATGACAACTGATAGCAGGAGCTTAACTAATGTGTCTGTAGCTATAACTGTATTGATAAAAAGGGCGAGGTAGAATAGATTGCATCCACATTGCTTGTGGCAGATTTTTTCTAGCACCAATGAGGCCTCTTCTAATAGCATTGACCATGGCTGGATTGTCTTCTGGCCAGCATACACGGGCTAGATGTTCTTAAGACATATGAATTTTTTCCGCCAGTTCAAATTGCCTCTGATTAACTGTGACTGACTCCCATACTGGTGCTTTCATGGGCATGTAGCATTTGAGGAATGTTTGATGGTGAACCAAAGTGATACAAAATATTATACATACTGTCCAGACAGAGTGGTCACTAGCTAGAGTGAATCAACACTGGACTGCAACTTGGAGGGGTCTAGTAAGCTCACTCTAGAACAAACCTGAGGGGAAACCGAAATACATGAAATAAGAAGGAACAGCACACTAGGGTGCCGAGGTGGACACCCGAAGTGTATTTTCTGTGGGATTTTTGCCTTTTATTTTTCATGGAAGCAACAACTGAATTAAGATGTGATCTTTCTACTGTTGCTAAGCCATGGCCAAGTCACCAACTCTGCTGGCTGTTTTCCTTTGCTTCTCCACTGGAGCACTGAACACAGGACTTCTACTCTGAGGTACCGTGTTGCCCTGTTCTGGTGGAATGATTACTGTGGAAAAATTACAAAATAGTGAGGAAGACAGAGGGAAACACTACAGGATGCTTTTTATGTAGTTAAACCAAGGTTTTGTTTCCTGGCTGCTAGCTCCCCTCTCTCTGGACTCTTGGCTCTGTCTCACCTCTCTTCCCATCTGGCCATGTCCTGATTTCCCTCTGGAGCTGCCAAGTTTCAGCCTAAGACTGGGCTGAGACTTGAAGCTCTTTAACATTTCCAGGCTGCCATGTGCAGTATTATTGGTGGGAGAAGGCTTTCTGTGGGTTACCATCTACCTGCTGGAAAGTTAAGTACTTCTTTGCTCCTTCATCTTCCTCATATGTCTTTGTCAGAAGTGGTGCCTTGCTATACAATGCCAGGGCTTGCATGACACTCCACAGTGAAGGCTTTATACCTGGTAGCATGGAGGAAGAAGCACCTACAAACACAGTATTACAGTTCTGAGCATGAAATTGATTATAATGACCAATCCTAAATATCTGTTTGCTGTTTACATATGCTGTAGCTCTTGACTGTTACAACCATCATGGAGAGCACTCCATTGTGTTAGGCAGGGAATGAAAATGGTTCCTGCCATGGAGAACTTACAATCAAAGTATAAAAAAGAGAAAACAAGTGGCGGTTGCAAGCAGATAGTGAAAATACATGCTAAAAATAAAGATGTGCATTTGAATGTATTTCTTTCTTTTCTGTTGTTTTTTAGCCAAGTGTAAGACTGACAGTGGAAGTTTGAAGCGGTTCCAGCTTAGGGTCATTACAATGTTTCTGAGTTCTTTTAGGTAGCTGTGCTATTTGTATTCTTTAAAAAGCTGGTTTGAACAGTACTATAGGAGGAACTTTGTTGTCCTTCACAGTGTAACTTTGCAGTTAGTAACTGGAGAAGGCAAAAAAATAGGTATGGGAAAGCCAATTAGGTCTAAGCACTTTTGAAAAGCCAGACAGGTTTTTTAGTAGTGCTTCACTCGCTTCTTGACTCTTCAGTGTTCCAAGCTTCAATTGCAGTATCATAACAGCAAATACAGATTGCATTGAATTCTTTTACTCTGTCTCCTCTCTTCCTCCAGAATTCAACTACTTACACACCCCTCCTATCCCACTCCTTTTCTTTCCCTTTTCCCCTTCTCCCTGTCCCTGCTTCTTAGATCTAGTTTTAAAGTGCTTCTTTGGGTCAAAATTGATGTGGAAAGCAGAGTGCTTCTCCTCTCCATAATCATCACGATACGAGATATATTGACATGGATCCCCCTCACTCCCTAGAGTTTGCTTCTTTGCATTTTGTGTGAAATATGTGAGTAAACATTCAATGAGTCAGAGAGAGGGTCTATCGCTCCCTTGCTCTGTGAAAGTCGCACTCTATCCATTCGGCCAAGGATATGTCAACGGGAAGAAATTACAGCTCCATTTATGCAGCAAGACAATAAACTGTTTACAAAGATCAACCTGTGGTCAATGATGTTCATTTATTTAAAATACACCCTGCCTTTCTGAGTAGCTTAGATGTGAACACTAGTGTGCTATAGAACAGATGGAGCACTCAGGTGAATAAAACTATGTGTGTGTGACTTTGAAGGGAGATGAGGTATGTTACCACCTTTTCCTAGAGATGGAAAGTGGGAACATGGAGACTATATTCTTTGCCTAAAGCCTCATTACTAAGTTTGCATCAGAGCTGAGAAGTTTCAATAATTTTCACTCCTAGTCTTGTACTTTAGCCATAGGATCCTCCTCTTTCCCTTGTTGGTTATTATGCCCTGATATGCAGCAATGCTAGCGTGAAGCAGAGGCTCTAATTCTGGACTCTCCTAGATCCTCCTTTATGCCCTAGACAAGTCCCGGGTCAGACTCTCAAAAGTTAAAGACCTTAGCCAGCTGAATCAATGATACAAAGAAATTTATTTGTGCGGCTTAATTGTTGTGGAATGGTTTTCTTTCTCTTCCTGCTGCATTCGTTGTCTGTTTACAATTTATTTTTTGTCTCAGGTAATGATTTGTGCTTTATACTATACCAGAGCAGGAGAATTTAAATTTATTTGTGTAAAATTAACAGTGACCTTGTTGTCTCTTAGTGCTCTTGCATACTTTTCAGTTCCATAGGCGTAGCATAAGCTTGTCTTCAAGAGCAGATGAGAAACTGGTATCATTCAGCTGGCTGACCTGAGGTACTGCATGAAGGCCTGTGATACCACTGTGCTGAGTTTCCCATTGTTGTTGAGGAGAGTCTCTGGAGGAGGAGCAGAGGTTGGGAGTTTGCAGAAGACTTCCCTCCACAATTTGCTTTTACAGTTTTGGCTGCTGGAGAGGTGATGTACATCACTGACACAGTGCATGTCCTAGAGTTTCTTCGTTAGGAAGGCCTTCTTTACTCCAGCAGCTCTGTGTCTAGGTGTCTGGAGGGTCTGTTTCATTGTAAATTTTCTCAATTTCTCTAAAGAACGTTTTGTAAGAAGAAAGTATTCTCACGGTGGGATTCAAGGCAATAACAATAATGCTTTTTCTTCACAGGGCAGTTTTAGAGATACAGTGAATCCAGGACACACCAGGAAGTCTGCTGTCCCTTCTGTACGACTTTGCCTTGGAAACCTCAGGTATTTTGTATGATACCTAGCTCAGGAATAAAGAAAGAGGGCACACTTACCACCTGTGTCAAAGTGGAAAGGGAACCTCATGAACTGTAAAGATTTGTAAGTTGGGTAATTCCCACCTTGAAGATGAGCCGGCCCATGTTGAGTTAAATAAGACACAGTTTTTCCTGCTATTTTCTCCTATAACAAGTTAAAGAAATAGAAAGATTCAGTGAAGTAGAAATGATGTTTTTCAAAAGTCTTAAACAAATTAAGGTTTAAAACAAGATAATAAAATTTATATGAGACGTTGACATGATTTATAATGTAATTGATACCTACCTCCAGCAGATAAGCACATTCATATTTTAGCTTGGAGGCTTCAGTCCATTCACAGTGTGCATTAATAGCTTATAAAGCATGTACTTTCATATTATTATTATTATTATTGCTTAAATGGGCCTTTTTCGGGGAACTTTTGTCAATATTTTTCTGACATAACACTGATTTAATAAAGTTTGCTTCTCTGGCTTATGGTTGAAGAAAATGGTGAAAAAAAAGTGTGGGCACAGGGTGACATAAGCAGGAATAATTTCAAAGGAAAAAAGGGATGTGCCTTTATGGGGACAATAATAGACTAATGGATGAAAGGATAATGGTGCTTTAGTCAGGTTCTTCTGAGTAGGAGGGAAGAGTGAAGGCGCAATCTGTTGTAAGTTAGATCCAGCTGCCCATTCCCCAGGGGCCTCTTTTAGCAGTTGAGAGTTACTGGGACACAGGAGTGCTTCTGGAGAAGCTTTCCAGCTGCCTTGCATTGCTATTTTGGTTTGCTGAACAACTGTATATGCTGCTATTCCCATCACCCTGTGGGTACAGTTTTACCAGGACTGTTTAGAAGGCTGGAGCTCCCTTGGCCAAGCACATGATGTAGGATCACCTTCGCACTTCCTCATCCCCCCTCAGGTTTGTGGCTTTGTCATGTTGTTTCCTGCTTGGTCTCAGCAGCAGACTCACTGCTTTGTGACGGCTGGCCCTCCTGAAGGAAGTCCTTTGTAGCTCTGCTCTATTGTGAGCTCTCTGGGATCAGGGAAGGGGAAAGAGGGTTGTTTCACATTTGTATATCACCAATTAGACTCTTGGATCTTCCTTAAGATTTATGAACCCTTAGAAAATAAAACAAAGGAGAGAAGCATTAGGGAGAAAGGAGGATGGTGAAAGGAAAATCAGAAAAGGAAGGAGAGGATTGTTGTGCCAGCAGAGCAGGTCTGACCCTCTGTCACTGCTCTCTACAGATAAGGAAACAGTGGGTTGGGGCAGAGGGAAGGTAGGGGGTCTTACCTAGTATGGACAAAACACTTTGCTAGCTGCAGGTAAGAAGGTTTGTAGTGGGAAGTTATTAAGATATGTATTAAAATATACACTGCTTCAATAATTATGTGTTCACCAGTAGCTCTGGAGCTAACATCACGGCATCATCTTATAGCAGTGGACAGGAGCATTATTTTTTCTGAACAGTGCTATGAGAGTTGTTTTTAACAGATATAGTATAGTTCCCCATGCTCAAATACAGCTATACTTTACATGACTTCTGGAAAAAAAAATTGTTTTTATAATCTGCTAGAAAAAGTGTTTGTGAAAAAATCAACTGCTTTTTTTACCCAACAAATTACTTTTATGGGCGTTCAAAATTGAACTTCTTTAGTGTAATCTACTCTTGCCTGCCCCCACAAACACACTCTCAGGTTTTTAGTACTTTACCCTCTGTAGCACTCCAGTTTCTCTGAGAGTTAACTGGGCTCCTTTTTGCTTCTTTCATTGTCAGCAGAATGGCAATGAAATATGTCTTATAGAACCTTTGTTTTTATTAAAGGTTAGGAATAAGTTACTTCAGATGGCAGGTTGAATAATCAAGACATCAAATACAAAAATTAGGAAATGTTCCTTCCTATATAATTTCATTATAGTTCTTGCATGGCTGAACTTAATGAAACTTCTAATGACTTCAGTAGGGAGAGGTTTGTACCTGGTCTGGAATGTATTGGAAGAATAAGCCTAGAAACTGTGATGGATGCACTCAACCCCTTAACCACAGTAGTGGTGGTCTGGTACAGGCTCCAAAGGAGGTAAATGCCTGAGCCGTAGCTGGGCCAAGAACTCCTCTAGTTCCAACCTGGTCTCTGAAAACCCACAAAGAAGCAGAGTGACACGGTGAGCATCGATGCATGGGAGCTTGGAACACCGATCATGCAATTAGCACACAAATAGCGGAGTGGCTTTTCCAAGACTCATTTATCAAGAAACAAAGAAAGCTGCGGTTACAAGGAGTCTCATGCATACCTTTCCCATCACATGTAATTTTGACTACAAGCCGACCGCTTTATTCCATAAATATGACAGCCCAAGTGACCCTTCTTTGAGCTCTCCCTGCTAGGCAGCGTGGCTGCGTGGCAGCGATCTTGAGTGGGGACACCTTTCAACGTTACTCCTCAAGGCAGAGGCACCTCTTACCAACAGCAGATCTTTAGTAAGTGACTGATACTGCACATGACCTTGTATTGTAGTGCACTAAGATTTTGTCTTGATAACTTTGATTTTGTCTTGGTAGTTTTGAATGATTGTTATATCCTTTGTGCAGTACAGTAATAGAGTGAACCTTGCTATCGAACGTTGTTTAGTCACACTTTTATAACATCCTATTTCAATAAAACCACTTTTGCCGATACCTTCGGCAGTGATTCTTTAAGCAGTCTAAATTGCCCATTCATGGCAAATTGGCATAGATGGCATGATCCTAATTCAGGATTTGCGACATAAACCTGCAAAGATGTTATTAGAATCTGTTCTTCAGAAAAAACAAACTTTAGGGATCGCAGCTTCACTGTAGTCCTATGTATTTATCTTGTTTTTCTGTTGATCCAAAGATCTGTAAGCAATGGACATTTTCTAGTCATGCAGAGTAAAAGTCATCAGATCATTGGCTTCACTTCAAGAACTCTTTACAGAATCATTGTATTATGAATATATAAAATAATATATAATAATATATAATTAATATTATGAAATATTGTCTGAACTAAAAATCGGAAACTTTCTAAAGCTAGTAATCTCTCTAAAGAAGACACTTTTTATGAATCTTCATTTTCAATTCAATTGGAAATGCCTCAGTGACCTTGCTGTTAGGGCAATATTTAATTGTAGATTGGAGGGGCCTGTATCTGTCCTTCTTTTTATATAAGTTGCCATTACACTTTTTAGTTTTTCTTGTACTAATTTCTGATCAGAAAAAATGTTAATGGTTTTACAAAATGTTGAGGAACTTTTTATTTTGTGCTTCATGCCCTTCCTGATCATAGCATTTTCATATGGATAAGAAGGGCAGTTATGGAAATGTTCTGTATGTTTTGTGATTTTCCTTTGAAAGTCATTTCACTTAAGATGAGCGCTTTGTTGATCAAAAGAGGCTGCAGGTTTGTGCGTGGTGCTTGCACAGCAAACCACAGCCAATAGTTTTCCTGCCTTTCAGCCCAGAATATGTTGTTCAACACCCCACTACTTTGTCTTTGAATAAGGCCTTAACCTGAGAACAATGTCACAACTAACCTTATTCATTCTTTCTATTTTCATTCATAGATCCCTCTTGCATTTGCTTTTTATCTCCCATGCCCATTAAATCTCTGAAACTAAGGTGAAAGGTGCTGCTTACAGCTGAGCAGCACATCATCTCAGCCTTGTCTATACCTATGACCTCATTTCAAAATTGTTTTTTTCTGTGTTGAAAATTTTTGAACCATTGGCTTTCTGACAGTTTCAAGCTCTAACCTGAAATATGCTGGGGCAGGCCTTGAATTATGATTCCTTCTTGCATTACAAATTTATTGCTTGTGGATGCTTGTCATGTTGTAATGCATCTCCACACGGATGACAGGATTCAACTTTTGCCTGTTTTCATTGGCTTCCAGTGGTGGACTGAGCAGTGCTTTTTTTGTTTTCATGAAGGGCATGTGAAATGTGCTGAGCAGAAACAAAACACATTATGCTGTAATTCACTGGAGTATTGTGTGCCCTTCATGCAAGTGGCATGACAGCCACTGCCTTCTCTCTACTGGGGCACTGTTTGAATCTGTGCCTCCCCTCCATTCCCCTGGGCATTTCTTATTTGTGCTCACGAAATGCCAAATTTATTTGTAACTGCAAAACATTGTGCATTCTTGCTAACTGGGACATTAATTTTTCTTCCTTTCTTCCTCCCCAACCCAGTCAGGACACAAGTTCTACAATATGCTCTCCTGTGATATGTCTCATTCTATTTTAAATGTCTTATATAAAGGAGCCTTGCTTTTGGGACTACTTAATACTATTTGAGGGCCTGATTGTGACTTGGATTTTGCATACCTATAAATCACACAAGCTATCTGAATCTTGGTTTCAGGCATACAGAATTTCAGCTGCTGTATTCAAAGAGCAGGAACAAAAGAGGTGTCAGAAATCTGTGAACTTTTTGCCTTGCTGCTTCAACTTAGATGCCAGAGTGCAAGGTAGTTGCCGCAGAACAGGTCAGCAGTAAATGTGAAAAAGGTATGCTGACAAAGAGACGAGCATGACTTCTTTTACCCCTTGTCGCTTCTCTGAGGCTCTTGGTAATTTTTTGTGTTTGGTCTGTGTTAAAACTGATGGCTGTGGTGATAAGTAGATGTCCCTACCTATTTGTCCTCTGAATGTCATCCTCTTAATCCTGCAGAAAGAGTGTCCTCTTTCTAGTTATACATTTTCATCTTAGCTTGGGCATTTGCTGAATAAACAAAGGCCTTGCTTGCCTGTCCTGTGTCAAGTTGGGAATGAGACTCCTAAAATGTTTTAAGCAGTCATGTTACAAGATACAGATGGACTTTTTATAACCGTGAGGTGGAAGCTAGAGCCAATTAATTTTTTCTTTATCATTAAAAATTTCATTAAAATACAGCTGTGGATAGGCTGGAAGCTAAGCTGTATCATCATGGTTACTACAATGATACTGAATTCTGTTATACATAAGGCTAAGACTGATCAATTCTGTCAATATGTGGTCATCATGGTTTTGTCTCCAGGGGCTGAGTAATGTGCTGCTTTGTGTAATGAAGTGTTTGAAACTGGACTGCAAGATTTCAGCTAGACTTTATTTGTGGTAGGCTTTAAAGCTTAGAGGCCAATGTTGTTAGTTCATGGATTGTAACAAGTAAGACTAAAATAAACATGGTATAAATTTGTATGCTCTTGGTCTGAAGGGGGCGATAGTGTGTTCACTGAGTGTCATCTGACTGTTCCTTCACCTTCTTCAAATTCCTGTGCACAATAAGCAAACAGGACTCACAACATTTATGCTACTTGGGGCTAGCCTTTGCTGATTTACCTCATCATAAAAATTGCCTGTCTTGTTCTGACAGTGGTTTGCTCAGGTGAAAATAAAATTAGCTTTTATTTTTCTTTAGCTATGAAAACAAGGCTATACTGCATTAACAGTTTCATTTACCATTATGTAGTCTCAGCTTCCCTTCTTGTTAGATATTCAGCAAGATCATAGAAAGTCAAACATCTCAGTAAAATCTATTTTTTATGACAGTGAATACTTCACACTGGTGAGATTTCAAACAAGCCCATAGGTAAACTGAATTTCTTGATATGGACCATTACTTTTTTCTTTCTGCTACAGGAGGTTCTTGTGTATTTAAGGTCTCTTAAAGACTGTTTTGTCACTGGTGTTTCTTTTGCCAGTAGTAAGTCCACAGAGCTGCAGATAAATTTAATTCTTTCCAGGTGGAATGGGAAGTCAGAGTGCTGATTATTGCCATTCTGGATATGAGTGTAATGAGGTGTCAAGGAAAAATTAGGTTTGTGGTGCTCCTTCTCAAGTTGGATGTATTCAGTTCAAGCATAGCTTCTTCTGGAATGAAACAAAACTGATGATGAGGCTTTCATAAATAGGTAAAAACTGATGCACCCACTAGTGTCTATATAGAAAGTCAATAAGCTTCCACATACAAAGAAACTGTGTTGGGAACCCATTTGTAAGAAAGAAATAGTGTAGTGGTTGTGTTTTTATTGCTATGTTCCTTCATCCCATTTAAGCATATCTAATTTAGGATGTGAAGACTTTTCTTCTGTCTTTAAATGTCGTTAGTGGAGGCTTGTTTATCATCAGCGCAAATTACTGCCAAGAACTTTCCTGAGAACTAAAAGCTTTATTCTGAAGAGACATGAAAAATTATCTGATGGTCTATGAGAATCAGAAAGGAAAAGTTTGGTGGCCTTCAGTTGCTGTTCCTGAGCCTGTTTGACTCATGAGAGTCCATTTGACTAAAGAGCACAACCATTCAGCAGAGGGTTTGTTCTTTGTAATGAAATTGTAAGATGCTTTTTATCATAGCTCTTTTCCATCTGGCTTCCTATCATTAGACAAAGCATGATGTCTGATGCTTTTTTGCTTTTTTCTTAGGGTTTTGCTAAGTTCTAAAAAACTAATTGTTGATAATAATAGAGTCAAGCAGTCATGGTAGCTAACTCTAAAGACATAATGCAGTGTCAATAAGCAGATCATCTTGCTTTTTTTTATGCTTTCTGGTCCACAAACTCTGTTTTTCCTTCTTTAAATATATATCTTCTTTTCCTAATAAGTGATGAGACCAGCAAATGATCATACTGGCCTGTGTCTTCTTTATTCTGTACTTGCTTCTTCTCAAGATGATCGTAAAACTGCCATTGAGTTCAAAGGAACAGGTTCAGGGTCTGTGCAAACAGTGAACAAACCATCTGTGTATAATCAAGTCTTCTAGATTTTGTATGTTAATACCGAAAACCAGAAGTGCTGTGTCTGCTCCTCTAGTTTGATTAGTTGGGGAAATGTGTTTTGGCCATGGGAGACTGCTGTGATGAAGGCCCTGGCAGCACCTTGAGGAATGTGAACAATATGGATGCAACATCACAACCTTTTTGTATCTGGTGAGATTAATCACTCCCCAGATGTATTAGAACACCAGGTGGACACACTGTGGCTGTGTGCTCTGTTGCATAGCTCAGGGTGATTCTGCTCTTGCAGATGTTTATCAGTAAAGAGGACATTCTATGAGCTGTGACTATAACTTTTTGGTCTACCTCCATAACCTGTTTTTATTTTTTTAATAAAGACGTCCCTTAATAAAAATATGAAATTTCAAATTTTAATTTCCTGGGATTTCTGCGATCAGTTTTATTGGCTATGCCAAATGTCTTGTGCTAGCATGCCCTGACTTTGGCAAAGGTTCAGTATATTATATCTACCACGCAGCTTAGCATATCTGTTTCTCTTCCATTCTCTCTAATTTTTTCCTATGTAAAATATTAGAAATTAATTCTGTATTTGCTTGATCAGTGATAAACTGCCTTTATCCAGTGAACTTTGAGTCTGTTGTATTTTAATCCCTACAAAATTTACACTCCAATCAGTACAGCAATTTGCATATATGATAACCTTCAGAACCCAAGGGAGAGTAAATTTTTCATTTGCATTTTAAAGGCAACTCTTTCTAGGACCATAGTTAATGAATACATTGACAATAAGGAAAGACAGTTAAAATGAAAATAAGCAAAGCACTTGATTACTAGAAGAAGGCTGTCTGATAAGAATCATGATAGGTAAAGGTTTAAAGTTCAATGTGAGTATAACTTGGACTGTGGCATATGATGTGGTCCCCCCTCTTACTGACATGGTAAGCTAAAGTAGTCATCTTGAATTCAGCTTCAAATTTGGGAAGAAAGCTAGTAAGATGAAGATTGGGATTTGTGGAAGACCTCATACAGCAGCCAATTTTTGGAGCTTATTCAGAATAAGAAATACATCTGTGCTAATTCCACCAGATCCAATAAAACTCAGTGGAGTAAGGTAGCCTTCAACGTATGTAAAGACAGCCATTGAAATTGAACATAAAAATTTGATGCAAACTTTATTGAAATCAGTGAGAAGACTTACATTCTCTATTTTAATTCTTTCTCTTTTTTGATATACAGTTATTCTTACAAATATTCTCCGTTTTTCTTAAAACACACAAGTGCACACTTATTAAAATGCACCAGTCTGATAATTATTTTCAAGATACTCTATTCACGTGACCTTGAGCATGCCTGGATCTTGGCAGTCTTGAGATCTGGATTGGAGTCTTCCTGCCTAGGGTATCTTTAATGTGTACTGAGAGACAATGAGAATAGGGGGAAAATCAATGTCCAGTGAGGGGCATTGTCATATATATGATGTTAGCAATTGTCTCAGCTCACTACAGGACACTGCTACAGGACAAACTCAGTCTAATGACCTCTCCTTGTGAGTGTCTTGCCATTGTGTGCCAAATGCCTGGTAGAAAAAGGACATAAAGAGACTTGGTGGCATCTCTTTTGTCTTATTAACATATCCTTGCATCCTCTGTGTCCATACAGCAAAATTACAGATATTTTAGGATCAGCATTTAAAACTCTCCTTATGTGTACAAATAATACAGACTTCTCACAGCACTATCTAATGACTGGGAAATATGGACACCAACCAAAAGCGAGTGTCATATCTATTTTAAAGTGCATGAATACATTCAGTAGTAGAACAGCAGCAGATCTTGGCTTTTTAGAAGCATTTCAATTTTTTTCCCCAGATGCTATCCAACTTTTTTTTTTTCTTTAAGCTTGGATAAATATACCAACTGACTACTGATCCTTGAATATAATGAATATTCTACTTATGGGTTTTCTTGATTCTAGTGGGAAAGAACAATGCAGGATAGTGCAAGAAAGCACATTTATTTGGTATTGGTAAGTAAATATGAGTTTCTTGCAAATAACTGTATTTTCTGCACATCAGATTCCCCCCGTTCAGGGTCAGGATTCAAGAACTTCTCCTCTACTAAAAGCAGAATTAATACTGTAATGTGAAGTCATGGGTTAGGGGGAATACATATACAACTGCCTTTGTATCTGCATTATTATTCCCAGCCCAAGGAGCACTTGAATAGATGATGGCAAGAATATGTTCTTGAGATAAGATGTCAAAAAAATACTGCTGATTGGAAATGGTTACGTACCACTGCAGTGTATAAGGAAAACTGCAATGACTCAGAAAACTGGAGGACATATTCCCAGGGAAATGTTTTTTGGCCTGATATGACCTGTTGATAAACATTAGAACCTCAGAAAATGTAAAGATCCATTGCTGAGACTGAATTTTGAAAGAAATAACAAAAAGATTTACACTGAGAAGAGTTATGAAAACGTTGTGTTTCTTCTAAAATTTTGAAAAAAGATTTTGTTTCTATTTAGGTATTACTGTGGAGACTGTATTATTATGTGGCAGTGGTTTAAGTTCATGCAGAGAATGGCAGCTGGGGCTAAGCTTCCTGATTTATGTGCATGGCTTGATTTCTTTAAGGTTGGCTTGAGTCAGACGAGTATAACAGCATAGTGCCAATCTCCACAATCTCTGCCCAGGTATCATATAACCTACATTGTCAATTGTGTCCCAGCTAACCAAGAGCTATCTCTAGAAGTCTCATCTCTTGTTCATACTGTGGTAGACCCTAAAAGGGTTCAGCCCTTGGTTGTGTGAGGGCTGTGCATATGTACGGGGAAAAAGAAAAAAGTTTATAAACTGAGTTCATCCCTCCTAAATCATGAAACTTGACTGAGGCACTTCCACGCAGAGCCAAGATGCCTCAGTCTTCCTCTGTAATTACTGTGGGAAGACAGAGGGGCAGCCCTGTGGTCTCATATCTGTATGTGGAAGGGGGATGGGAGACATCTGTTCATAACCCAAAGAAGTGAAGGAGCACATGTGAGATATCAAAAGGGACTGTAACACTGATATAATCTAATATGGTGATATCATCAGGGTGTTTTTGTTTGAGTGTTTGTTTGAAGGGTCTTTGGCATCTTTTTTAGTATATTTCCCCGCAACCTTGTGTCTTTGGCTAGCAGTAGAGCTTCCTCCTTACTTGCCCTTTGGTCTGCCATTAGTGATAGGGGTTAAGGAGGATCTGAATCAGTGGAAGATGTGTTGGGTGTTATCCCAGTAGTGAATGTTGCCTAGTGAAAAGCTTCCTCAGAGAGCCCTTATTTGGGGTAGCTATTTTCTCTGTACCTGATATATTCATCCTGCATCAAGAGAGTAAGGGAGTGGGTAAGTGAGATGCTATTTGATGCATTTAATTGGTCACCATGACAAAATCACTCTTACAGGGTATAGAAGTTCCAAATACAGGACAGAAGGACAAAATTACCTTTTCTTCGAAGAAAGATGGGACTTTGCCTAAAAGATCTTGCAGTTATATGATGTCCCACACTGTGCTGCTTCTGCTGTCTTCAATTTCATCTCCTCGTTTCTGTTTCCTTTCACCCAGAGACTGTTTCCTTAACATTGGTGCTGAAGCTCTGTTCATAGCACTACAGTCTCTGTTCTCCCTTTGTTGCTGTCCAAGTGATGCAACTCATTTTCCTTCTTGCGTTGTTGCAGTCTCTTATCTTTCCCTGCCGACATTTCAACTTACTAAACAGCTTCCCAGATTTGACCATCACATGTCTTAGTATAGCATGCTTATTAGCTTGTAGATTGCCTTTATCACCTCTCTGAGAGAAAGGATTGTTAACATGCTAGTGTGCATGTTCCACATTTATAGGCAGACTAATTGCCACTTAAAAGAACATAAATAACACCATAATACACTGCTCAAGATTGCAACAGTGCAAGCTATCATGAACAAACAAGGTCAGATCACCACTCTGTGTTACGTTCTGTTGTTTCTATTAAAGCAGCCTGTACATTAGCAATCCATAACAAAATTGGATCAATAGCAAACCTTTTGTTACTGGTACAGAAACAACTTAGGGATATTTTACAGCTCCAGTGCCTAATGCTTTCTCTTCACAGTCTGATGGAAATGATAAAAACAAGACGTGATAATGAAGTGGCTGTTGATCAGTAAACTTCTGGGGGGGGTTTATTATTATTTTTATTCTATTGTTTGAAACAGCAATTGGATCTGGAGAGTGTAAGGGGCACTGTGAGGAAAGTTTGTTTCTATAACAACACAGTGTACCAATGGAATTCCCTTTCTTAGCTTCTTTCTTGAAGTGGAAAACTACTGGAGTTTGTTCCAGATGCAAGGTACTGGATAGCACTAGCGGTGTGTGAGACAGTAAGTAGAGAGAGAAGGAGTTTAAAGCAATGCTTTTGTGTGGGGAATGTTGCTCTAGGGAGATAAAGCTGTTGGGTTTTTTTTCCTAAGCTTTTTTAAAGCTGCATGTCTGTGTGCTCACCTGCAACCCTGTTGCTGGCTCTGCTTTCTAACCTCTCTTTCTGCTGTTAATATTTTAGGAAGACATCACATCAGGGTATTGTACCTCAGTAAAGTCAAGTCACTGCCACCTTAACATTGAACAACACTGGAAAAACATGTCCTAAAAGTGAATGGGGCCACCTGTCTTCCCAGTGTCAAAAAAAGAAGGAAACAGACTGGTCTGGGGGCTGCCGGTGTGAATGTCTCTGAGTCCGTTGAATTTATCACCCACCGCAGTGCCCCTCATGGATGAACAGCTCTCACCTTCACACTTACCTCTGCCTCTGCATGCCTGGTAGTACTTCTTCATTCTGTTACCTGCAGAACCCTCAGGACTATTCAGCCAGAGGCTGGATTCGTCCTATTCCACTGTGACAGAACTACTAGCAAGGCTAGGAAGATTCATGGTATTGCTGATTTGATGTTACCTTTAATGCTGTCATCTCCACTTGCACACATACTGGCACGTGGGTGTATAACTTTCACTGAAATGTACACAAAATACCAGTTTAGAGAAGCCTTTTCCTGGCTGCTGAAAAGCTGTGGTTTGGTGACTAAGTTAAGCTTTGTTTTTTAGCTGTTTTTGCATGGTTACTCAAATTCATGAGAGATATTTTAGGTGAAGTACTCAAAGATTGCATTTCCAAACCATAGACTCCAATATATTAACTTCCTGTCATTGCTCCCATTACATTTTAATTAGTTTCTTCTGATTTCAGCAAGGAACTTCCAAATTTATTTAAACTGTCAAAAACGCGAAGTTAGAATGTCCTAACTGTGATTGCTGCCTATGGATATCTCTGTTCTCTTTCAGGTCTCTTCCAGTACCTCTTTTTAGGTTTGTCCTGGTTTGAGGTAAAACAGAAACAATTTTGGTCAGTAACTTCGCTTCTTAGCTGGGCCTCTCTAACAACTGAAATTAACAGCATATTGTGCAGACAATGTTCACTCTCTCAGGGTGATAAGACCTATGTTTATAGTTGATGCCCAGGCATGGTATGCAGAGAGGACCTTGCTTACACTTATTGCTATAACAACCAAGGCCAACCAACTTTGTTATCGGAAGCGGAAAAGCATAGTGGGGTCCCACCTGCAAGGAGGAGTGGACAGGACAGGTGACCCAAAACTGACCAACGAGGGTATTCCATCCCATCTGCCTCATGCTCAGTATAAAGGCTGAGGGATCGAAGGGTCAGCTCTCTCTCTCTTCCTGCAATGGCTGATGTCTGAGGAGGACTCTTTTCGTCTGCCTGCGATCCCGATCCTGAATGCAGATCCAGAATCCAGTTCCTGTCCGTCACTGAGTCAGCCTGGGACTGCCCCAGTGCCAGCCGGTGTCGTGATTGTCATCTCAGGAGCTTGATACGGTTTTGTATATATTTCATTATTTCTTTTCTTTTTATTTTATTATTAATATTTCATTGAAGTAGTTTAGTTCCTTCTAAACTCGTAAGTCTCTTTTTCCTCCTCTGCCCCTCTCTTTGAAGAGGGGTAGAGGAGAGCATCTGTCGGTCCCATCTGGGGTCCCCCAGGTCCTCAGTAGCCAATTTGGCCTAAACCATGACAGATTAATTGGCGTCCAATGTGGGGCACGAGCAGTGCTCGACCAGAGCTGTGATAAATTGCCCGAATAGTTTGAATTCCAGTTTGCTCAGAGATTAGAACAGACAGCTTACATCATGTCATTCTTAAGCGGAACCACGACAAGGTTATAATTCTTGGACCTTTACCTGTTGTGCATAAGACTCTGTAATTTTCATTCCTTTTAACTAGTCCCTGCAAGTCAAACCAGCTGTTCTAACTGGTTTGCAGCTTATCCCATCAGGATTCACTCGCCAGTGTAGACCAGATAATTTTAAAACCGAGTTACGTTGGAGAGGAAAAGGGGAACATACCACAGTGCAGAAGACAACAGCAGGCAGTAGTGGGTCAGTGGGGGTCTGTGCTAGTGTGAGGTGTGCAGTGCTGGGGCTTCTGCTGTCCTGCAGCCTGACCAGATGAGCTGGGTCCTTGTTTCTTCTCAGCAGGGAAACCTGAGCAGGAGGGTTGTGTGGAGCTGGTGGTCAGAGAAGGAGAAGCTGATGTTCTTGGGGTCTATGCCCCAAGACGCAGTGGGGCTGTGGCCAGGAAACATCTCCAAGCCTTGCGAGATGGAAGGACTCTTTGGTCGACAAACAGCCAGAACCATCTCCAGGGAGGAGCAGGTGCCTGTTTGGTCTTTTCTTCTTAATTGTCACCTTAATTGGATGTACATATTATCCAAGTAGTGGGGGAAAGAAGTGTGCAAGAGGCAGGAGCTCTGATCTTTGGTGTTGGTAGGCTGAACTTAATTCTCCAATCTGGAAAACCATTAAAATTATCTGCTCCATCAAAAAAGCATATAGTTGTTTTCTAAAGAAGGAGACCTAAGCTTAGCTTTGCTTACTTAGGCACCATCTCCAGAGAGAGAGAGAGACTTATACTGGATCACATAGAGAGAGGTCCTTGTGGGGAGGACGTAGTGTGCATGCCCTTAGGAAGAAATGGTCTTTGGCTCCTCTATCTTCTTCTCGTGAGGAAGTGCAGACAGCAGTACCTCTGCTGAGCTGCATGCGGGGCTCAATACAAATAGAGGAGTCTTTTCTCTTCCACCATGGGGAAAAGAAGAAAGGCCACTTATCTGGAAGGTTTGGTGGTGTTTTTTTTTTTTTAAACACAGATGGAATGTACATCCCCTCTTTGGAATCCTAATTCTAGCTGAATGGTAAGATAGGACTGTGTGCAGTTGGAACAGTACAAGCTTGCACACTGACAGATCCGGCTTGTTCTTTCCAGATTGCTAAAGCTTATTTTCAAAGGTCTCATTATTGGAGATCTTCCATTGTGTATTTTAAGCCTCTGATATCTTGCTGTCAATTAAATGAAAACAAACTGCTGTTACTTTGTAATTTAAGGGACACCTCTCAATAAAAATATGTTTACCAACAGTTACACATACGGAAGTGTTTTAAAAATATTTTAAGTACACTGCAATTAACTAAAGGTGTGAAATGAAGTTGCCTGTGTTCATTGGTTCACAAGCAAGGCCTTACATTCAATGACTATCAAGGTTGCTGGGCTGCTTTTTCCATATATATGGCCAATAAAATTAGAAGCCTTATCTCTAGGCAAAGATGTTTATATTTTCTCTGGTATAGATAATTCTTTCAGCTAGGAAAGATGTAGTGTGAGTAACCTAAGCAAGTACTTATTTCTTTATAGCCGCAGTGAAACACTGGTATGTGAAACACTAATGCATTATTCTATGCTTTTTAGCAATTACTTTATACAATATACCAGTGTATAATGCAGGAAATTTTGAAAAACTGTGGATTTCTGACAAGTACCTATACTTTTAGCTCAGAACAAAGCTATTGTGGTTTATGCAGTCATATTATAAAGAAATAGATCTGGTTTTGGTGGAAAAGGCATTCACATTAAGACACGTGAGCCTATATTTATAAAAGTGAGCCTCCTGTGGTTCATGAAGCTAAAATACTCGTGGGTGCACAACTGCAATAGTTTTGAGCAGAAATAGAAGTGCTGAAGCACATGTACATTTCTGCATGTGAATCTTGGGTTCACGTCAGAAAAGGTGGTTAACTTCTTTTATAACACGTGTCTGGGTTGTGGTATTGTTATTCCTCTCCTGACACTTCACAGCACTTGGAGGTGGCTGAGGTGATTCACTGGCAGAAAAAAAAACCCACGTGGGACTTTAAGCATTTCTAATAATGGAAATAGTGACAAGGGAAAATGATTATTTCCAAATCTGTTTCATTGCACAGCCCCTAAAGTGTTTTATTTTTTAACGTGCTGGAGCAAGATAATTGCAATAGAGGGGTCACTTACTGCAGGTATGTGACATCTAGTAAATAAATTAGTTAAGTCTGTCAAAAGACAATTCAAGTCATATAAAGGTGCATATTATTGGTGGTGTTATAGCCATGGGCTCTACTTGTCACATCAGTCATCTCACTTCACCTGAAACTGACTTTTTTCTCTCAGAAGACTGAACAGACTCTGATGCATTTGTACAGTCATTTAAATACAAGTTAGAAGGAAAAGACTTTGCATTCATGATATTTCGGGTGTGCTGGGAGCTCGAAGTGAGGCTACCAGAGACTGTTCCATAAACAGGACCAGATGTACGCTAAGAGGACTTCTGTATCTTGTAATATTTCACATGATCTGCAGGTATAATATTATCAAATATTTACTAGGAAAGCAGTAATCATGGGAAGTTTCTTCCTTGCTACTGTTGATAGTGTCAGCATGGTTCTATGGTTCCTTTTGCCTTGCTGCCAACTTGTTGCATGTATAGTTTTGTACCTCTTCCTCCTCTTCTTGAGATCACTGGGACAGCTGAAATCCCCTGCATGAGGCCCCCACCAACATCTGTCAATAGCTCTGTTCCAGCTTGCATTGACATTGGCAAGTGGCTTTGGCAAGTCAGGTGAAATATTATCTGTCTCTAAGAGTTGTTTTTCAGATATCCCTCCTTGTGTCCTTGGCGTAAGCGGAACAGTAATCTGGAGGAACCTGATTCTTTCATGCAAATTCAGAGCTTGCTCTTCTTTTCCTTCTCAGTGAACTCATTGCAGATGCAGCCAGAAATTTCTTAGTACATCTGGCAGAGACATGTGCTTAGAAAGTACTGCTTGGAGTTGAGATAAAGACACTCTGACACTTTTCGAAGTCTGTTTCTATTGTATTTCTAGTGGGAAATTACAATAAGATATCCAAGAACCAAGGGACACTTTGCTCTGCTGCTCTTCCCCCATACTCAAAGTCTCTTTTGTTACTTGCGTTGTCACACTGTGTCTATAGACCTCAGCTGTGATCAAGTTCTCATTGTGTGAAGCACCATAGAAATGGATTGTATGGCACAGTCCTTGCCACAATGACAGCGCAGTTTAGTATGGGAAGACAAAAAGGGGTAGCTGAGGTAACAAAGACATGCTGTGACTTGTGTAAAGTCATCCAGTGAGCACCAGGAAGGAGCAGGAATAGAACCATAGTCTCCAAGTCCCAGTTCCCCTGCAAAACTAGTAACAGATGTTTCTTTTCAAAGGAGGGATCTTGTTATAAGAAGAAAATGTGATTTTGGGGAATTTTCTTGTTAAAGGACCTTTAGAAATGCCAGATAGGAAAGGAGCTGAAAAATCCTAGATGGATCATTTGAAGAATTAGTTATAAATCTCCCTGAAACTGATTGGAAATAGGACTTGGGCAACCTTTAGTGACTTCCTCCCAGTTGTCAGAAGATTCAGTGGAAGCTTCCCATTCTTTTCCTACGTTTAGCTAACTTAAAAAACACTCAGTTCTACCCTGATTTCCTTCTAAATAAAGAATAGAAAAAAAATTCAATCGCAATGACTTGTTTTTAATGAAATGATATCAGCATTTTTATTGGAAACAGTGTTTTCAGTTGGGCTGGGAAATATATTAATTTAAGTCAAATAGAATCTCATCCCATATATTCAGTTTTAGTCTGTTTAATGTTTTTCTTGTGAATATGAAAATTTATTAGCAGATTGGTAAAACAAAAGGAGAATGCAACACAAGAAGCAGTCTTGGAAAACTCTTTTAGGTACATGCTACAAGTCCACAGTTTATAATGATGTTAAATAGACAAGACAGTGAAGAGAACAGACAGAGGGTTGAGAACAGCAAAATGGTGGACAATGTGAAAGAGTCTCAAGTAAGTCTTTGTTGTCTCCAAGTTCTGGTATGAATAAATGTCAAAATATCTGCATACTTTTCCAGTCATCTGCTTTGTTCCCTAACTAGGTCTTCCAGAACAGCTAGGGAGGCTGCCTCAAGGAACAGTTCAGAGGTCCTGCTCATTATCTTCAAAAAGAGCAAGTATTTGACTCATTTGCGGGCAGTGTCTTTTTGAGATATCCTGGTACAGGCTCTGTTTTATGGCCCTAAATTCTAGAGAAATTCTATTGGATTTGAGTAAATCCACTGTGCCTCTTTAAACATGTAATATACCTTGTGTAAGATAGATATGATGTGTAATAATATTGTATATAATTTCTGTTGAAAAAAAGGAGTCTTACAGACTCAGAGTGCTTCAGTGAAGTGTGTTGACTACCTTGGTAATCTAAACTAAAAAGCCTTACCTGCTGATTTTTTTTCGAATGATATTGTATTTTTATCAATACAAATCAAAGAAAAGTTAATAGAAAATTGCCAGCTATGAATTATGAGTTCCAAATTGTATTCCACTGGCTGCTATACCACCTGTCAATAAGTAAACCAAGCAGCAGTTGCCACATCACTGAGAATGACCCATTTCTGTAATGATTACCAGTTAGGATATCAACATATTCTATGTTCTTATTCAATATTCTTGTTCTCATTCAATATTGCTATATTATTGAACACTCATTTTAAAAGTTGTGTGGTAAAAATGTTTATTTTACCAAGCAGAGAGAATGAAATCACAAAAATATATCTTTGAAATAAAATGGGTTGATTAAAAATATATATCTTTCCAGGGCAACATTAACATTTTGATTTAATTTTCCTTATTCAGAATGCAAAAAAGAGATAATTTCCCCACCATATGGCAGTGCTGGCTTCTGAGCAGTGCTTGTGCTAGGCACTTTACTGCCTCTCCTACTCTGTCCTGAAGATGTTACAGTTCAGCAGAACCCTATTTCTGTTTGCTCCTCTAATTTTAGGTCAGACAAAAGAGACAGGCAGGTAGCACAGAAGAGGGATAACAGAGTCTTGATATACAAAGGTGTATTCTGTGTGAGAATTTTTTTTCACTTGCCCAGTTAGAGTGCTCATTAACATGTAGGACTGTGGAACAGAATAAACTAGGTTAATACATTGGCAACAAGGTATATATTTCCTCAAGGTACACTGTGTATAGCTTATGGTGGTCCTCCTGACTACTGGTGAGCAGGAAATGGACGTTCTCCTTACGGTGACAGTAAAATCCTCCATACCATGCAGTGTGGTGGCTTCTCTGCTAGGCTTCATCTGTGCTAGAACGGATTTCACGGTAAGTGAGTCATGAGACCATCAGTCTCATCGCCATCACAGCTCTGTTTAGGACAAGATCTGGCCTAGAGTATGCATGTAGTTATATACCTGGCAACAATGTGTTTTCATTTTGGGTGCTGGGTCAGATCTTCCCTTTGCCTCTTTTCAGCTTGGTAGTTCTGCCATGGCATGCTTGTTCCAGCATTTGAACTTTGAATTTTTTCCCTTTTTATGGGGAATTTCTCTTTCGAACATATGCTATGATTGTGGACATTTGTTTGATTGCAAACTTAAAGCAAATAATGGAGAGAGAGTAGAGTCACCTCAATATGTGAAACTGTTTAAGTCCTGTGTATGGTGCTGTGCATGTAGACAAGGAGCGCAAGGAGCCCAAGGCTTCTAACTAATGAGTAGAACATGTTTGTCTTTAGAAAGCAGTAATACCGCCTAGCCTAGCTTTCTGCTTTCCTTCACCGCATTCTCCCCAGGGGCCCCTGGTGGGATGATCGAGCTGCTCATGAGTCACTTGCTGAATTGCTGCTATTGAGGGCCTGAGGTAAAAGGCACCATTTTGGTGCTCTGTAGTATACTCGGCTGTAATTCCTGATCATTCAATAATGGCATTACAGACAGCGTACGAGCTTCAAGTCCTTCAAGGCTTTCGAATCAGAGCTGTTAACCTGGGTGGTATCCTGTTAGCAGTGGAGCTGAGGAAACTTGGAGCCCAGAGCAAGCCAGGAGCTGGAGCACAGGCTCAGGAGGGGTTCATAACTGCGCTGCTCTCTCTGTTACTGCTGACATGCTGCTGGAAGTACCTGAGCTACCAAGTTTGACTCCTGGTGAGCAGCAATGTAACCAGCATCTAACTTGCAGAAGAGCTGTTTCACAAGCCTGGGCTTTCCAAGGTGAAAAGAAATTAATACTTCTGTCTAAAAAGACTTGCCTTGATGAAGACTTTAACTTGTAGAACATATAGATAGATAGTTTTTGTACCCTGCTTTTGGGAGGAGTGAGCCATTTCAAGTTCATGCAGCAAAATGGAGAATATGTACTTTGTGTAGACTTTCTGACATACCATGAAACTCTTGCTTCATGCCAAATATTGTGGTGGTTTCCTAGCACGTAAAAGTAAATATGATTCAACTTCACACTGCGTTCCTGAAGCTTCTGCAGATCCTGAAATAAAGATCATCTTCACATTGCACACAATGCTGACATGTTTGTGTAACAAATACTTACTGCAGCAGAGAGCTATGTGCAGCTGAACTGTGTATATACCTCTTAAACCACTGAAGGGTACTCAAAGCTGTCTGATGGCAGGCCTGTCATCCATGGTATTGCTTCAGGAGGAATCCCTACAGAGAACCAAAAGGAAATGGAGGTTGTGTGTTGGGTAAGATGTGCATACAAAATAATCCCTGTGATATACCGCTTAGCAGAATATTGTGGCAGTGTGAACTACGCAAAGGCCATTTATGGTGCATTTATAGAGCACAAGAGCTGTAAAGTCAGGAAAATCCCCCCCAGCGAGGCCCTTGCTTGCCACACTGCAAGCCAAAGAGGCGAGAAAGGGCCTCCCAATCCAAACAAAGAAGGGGAAAATAAAGGCTTTGTATGTTCCCAAATGCAAGATTCTTGGGGGGCAAAGAAACTAGATCCCCTCTGTTGAGAAAGTGTATCTGCAAAACAGCTCACAGTTATCCATAGTCCCAATGTTTGTCTCATGCAAACAGAGAACTTACAGCCCAAGAAGATGTATTTATACTTAGAGAAGACCGAGTGTAAGTCCACAGCAAAAAGTAAGATTTCTTCTGGGGAATACAAATGATTTATGAAAATATTCTGAACTTACTGCTTACATGCTATACTATAAACAGCAAATGCAGATTTTACATAGGTAATATGGATGATATATTTATTATTTTTAAATGTGTAAATGTAAACAAGGACATAAGAATGTGTGTTCTAAATATAAGCAAACTTTATTTAAAGGGTCCTGTGAGGTAAGTGATTTTCAAATAGGTTTTGTTTTTGTAAAGGAAGGAGAAAGGACAGGCTTTATAGTCAGCTAAAGTAGATACTGCGTCCCCATGAAGAGGCTTGAGGTGTCAAGAAAGCAAATGCTGAGGTTCCTTAATAATTTTTTCCTAAGTTAGACTTGTGTCAGCGGGCGTACAAGTAGTACTCTGCTGAATATAGCAGTAGAGATGGATCCAGGAAAACAAGTCAAGTTGTGGTTTTGAACAGCCCAAGCTTCCCTGCTATGCAGAGCTGGAGTTTGAGTTGAGCAGTATTTCTATAGAGAAGTGCTCTGGGCATTTAAGAAGTGGAGAACTTCACTTATCCTTGAGCAGAGGGTCCTTAGAAGGCCTATGACAGAGAAGAGACCATTGAATTAGTGGTTGTTTCATTTGACAAGGATAAACTATTAGGGAATCTGTATTTTTACTTGAGACATAATTCAGTTTTATGTTCCATCTCTAATTCTATCTCATTTTTTGCATAATAAGGATATTGTGATTAATGAAAAATAAATGGCCAAATGAAAAGGCAGTATGTTCTTCCTTTGTTTAAGGTTGAACATGATCAGAAATACTACCATTCTGACTGGACCATTACAGTACAAAAATCGTAACATTGATTATTTTAGAACTGTAATTTTGCATTCAGACTGTGATCTGACTGGTTTTGATGTAGTTGAACTACCCAAGCTTGGATCTGAAGTTGTCTGCAGCATAATTCAGCTGTCTGATTGCCCCCCATGTGTGTAGTTAAGCTACTCGATCTTCTTGTGCTGTTCTCTTTTTTTCTACTCTTAATTAGAGTAGCTTCCATCCTACAATTCATTCTCATTCCTGTTTATGATTTCCAGTTTAGTAGGTTAATAATAAACAATTTCTTTTGTTGCTCCTCATTAATTCTGGAGATGTGTTACTTCAAATAAAATTGATCAAAGCCACTGTTCACCTCCTTCATTCAGAGGAGCACTAAATCCGGTGTGAACCTTGTGTTAAAAACTCTTCCAGGATGTAGTTGTTATGCTTGAATTCTGGTTCATGCTCCCCAGGCTTTGGTTTCATTTATTTTAGCAAGTGGGTTTTTTTAAATGCTCCCATTTGCAAAGTGAGTTTTATTTTGGTGAGATGTGGGGTTTTATCACTGTGTATGTGGCCTGTCTACACATGACACTGTTTCAGTGACATGCGTTTATCAGCCCAGTTCTGCTACAGGTAGCCCTCCTGCTCAAAGCATCTGCTGATGTTAGCAGTTGATCAAACAGCTGGTGTTGCTAGAAGATCATTTGAGTTCACCCTCTAGGACGACAAGAATTCTTGCCTGCCATGCAAACAGACAAGGATTTGCTGCTACGGTGTTCTAGATCCCAGAGTTTTTTAGCTTTCATTTTTTAATCCAGTAGAATTTTTTATCAGAACTAGCTAGCTATGAGTGTTCATTAGCAAAACCGTATCTAAAATGTAGATGATTTTTTAGGCTCCCTATGTATTTTATTAATGCTTGAAAAAAATGAATTCCATGTGCAAATAGTCTGAGTCATTTTGCAATGAACAAGCTGTTATTTATGTATTAACATTTCCTGAAGAGACGGTTTCTATAGAACATCAGGAAGCAACCATAAAAGCGAATATGGGAAAAAACTGGGACAGAAAGATGTAGATGCATTTTGCAATTGGCTATGCAGAAACATTCCATAGCAAAAGGTAAGATCACATGCAGTACAAAACGCTTGCTTTTGTGAGTTGGCAGAAAATATAATTAAAATAAAGAAGTGACATCTTATGTGACAGAACCTGAGTAGGCAGCACAGCATTTATCACCTCCTGTTCACTAGCTTTTCTTTTTTAAAATTGGTGAGATTTATCTTATATGACGCCTACTCATGGTCTTGTTGGCATGAACGAAAACAAAAAAAGAAATGTAGCGATGTAAAATAACACCATGAGTTACTGCAGCCAACCAAAAGGGACAAATTCGTCCCTGATGCTATGAAAAAGAACTGTACAAGGGTGGATACAGACCCCAAAGTGTATTACTTCCTGGGGTTATTTTTGTTTGGTTTTTGATTTTGTGCTCATAAATTCTACCTCTATCTAGGGAAAGCTATATATTGAACTATTTTCTACAAAATGAGGATTGGACTGTGATCTTGATTTCAACTGTGTAAATTTGAAGTTATTCTGCCAGAGTCAATGAAGTCATTCTGGGTTTATACTTGTAAGCCTTTAACCAGAATATGTCAGTGAGCAGGAAGATGTGGCACATGAAAATCAATGGTTGCTGCTGCTGTTTTTCTTTCAGGCTGAGCATTTTGACATCTTGCTTGCTTGGTTTTCTGTGCTGAGTTTTGTGATTCAGTCAGGCTATGCACTGAGACCAATAATATTCTCCATTAGGAGACACAGAATCTGGGAGGTTTCTGAAAACAAAACCGAACCAAATCAAACCAAACCAAACCTGACTTAACACATTTTAATTTTAGAAGACTCATCAATCAAATATCTGGAATTCTGAATGACATGACTTTAAGGGATAAATGAAGGAGTACCATCACAGATATCTTCATGTGAGAGGAAAAGCAGAGCAGGGAAGAAGATGAATTATTTTATGGGTATATTTATTAAACCAGAGCTTGTAAAAGAGCGCAAGTAAAACTACTTAGAGTGGGTGGAAGGAGTGGAAACACAATCCATAGAGTAACTAAATAAATGATTTTAAAATCCTACTTTTAGAAAGGGGGTGAGGTGACAGAAAATGGTGACCAATATTTAGATTTAACTTTTTTATGTTGTTTCAGATGAGTCACTTTCCAATGCTGGCAATTGAAGAATGTCTCTAAACGTACCCCTGGGGTGCACGGAAGCACACACTTAATTACATCCTGGTGTTGATTCAGTGGTGCCCTCCTGGGCAAATGGGATGGAGGCCAACATCCCTTTCCCTCCCACTGACCTTAAGTTGCCCGTTACCCCCAAAAGCAGAGACAACCATTACCTGCAGCCCAGAGAGAGCAAGAACAGCTGTTCTCCCGTGCTCCTCTCCTGCCTGGTACACCCACAGCATCTGACCTGCCGTTATTTGGAAACAAACTCACCAAATCTGTCCTTGAATTTGTGTGAGCTTTGCAGGGCCCTTACACGGAAAGCAATGGCTTGGGCAGTATGTGGGTTATTCTTTTTCAAGCTCTTTTTATTTCAGCAACAAATATCTGTGGTGTGAGTGTACCCTGTTTGTCTGCATACAGTATCGTGTACTGCACATTGTGTTCTTTGGCATTTCAGTAAAGAGTTAGCATCACACAGGCCTAGAAGAAAGGAAGGTACAGGCATACAGCAATGTACCTTGTACAACACCTCGGTGCACATTTCACTGTGAAAAAGGAAAGCAGCTCAGGTGACAGGCTTGGTGTTGAGGACTTAACTGTATGATTTCACTCTGCACTGGGCACAATGAGATTTTTGGATTACTGATGGCTGTTCTACCATACGATTCCATTACCTTTTGCTCATTATCTCACCTGACTTTTCTACTTATTTAGTGAACAAACCTCTGATCGTCCGTGTTTTTGTGGTAGCACCTTGCAGCCTTGAAAGTAAACCTCATAAAAGCATAGTAAAATACCTGTGATTGTTTGCTAGCTATCAAGATATTTTAGTACATTAAACACCAAAATGGGTGGATACTACAAGGTTGTGAAATGTGTAGGACACTTATCACAAAGTTTAAGGTGGCTGAACGTCCAGTAAGATCAGTTGTATAGTGGTGTACTCTTTTAATGTGTCTCCCTAGCGGTGATCTGACTGCTTTACATATAGATCCATGACACGCAGCACTGCTGCATTCCTGTATGTTAGCAGTCTTATAGTCATTCACATTCATTCATGTTTTCCTGATCAGGGTATTGGCAACAACAATGAATTTGCCAAAAGAAAAAAAAAGAAAGAAAGAAAAGAAAAAGCATTTGCAACTGCAAGTTATTAACTGACACTTCTCATTTAAGCAGTGTCACTTACAACCAAATATTTAGACTCCAAATCAGGATAATGAAAAAACACTTTCAGAAGTGTGATGGAGCGTCTGTCTAATTGACACTTGTACTTCCCTGCAGCTGAGGAAGATAAAGTTTCACAGAAGCATGAGCAAGTTAACAGCCTGAGTTCCTGCAGCCTTGACACGCTTTATGTGGACAGTACTTAAATCAGTAAAGTCCTTTAACTTGCTAAATTCTCTGCTTTTGCTAATAAGGAGATAGGTGAATAAATAGTTTGTCACCTAGCAACCTTAGAGGAGTGCTCTGAACAATTTTTGAATGGATAGTTGCTGACGAGTTCTTAAAATAGCTATTTTTTTCTTTGTTTTGTTTGTGCAAGTGGAAGGTGTGGTCCCCCATATGTGCTTGTGTGAAATGATAGGCAGGCATCTGAAGGGAGAGCAACACAGAAGAGGCAATAAAAATGGAATCATACGGTGTAATTGGCATGCATATATATAGAATTTATGTTTCTATTCTTTTAAGTCGACTCTGCATAAATTTGCATGACATACCTCAAGTTGCCTGTCTGTTCCATGGCATGCTAGTCAATTTCTTTCCTACAGAAGAAATGGGAACATAGCTCCTTTGGTATGTTAAACAACACCATCCTCATCCTGCAAGGTGAAAAAATTAGTGCAGGGACTCATTGTTTGCTTATGGTAGGTTGTAAGATTGTTAATTCTTGCCTGTATTAGACTTCACCCTTGGATCTTAGACTTAAATAGCAGCTGGTAGCAATAATTGAAATTGCATTAATGACAGCAGCTGGGTGGATGGGACAAGGGTGGATGTGGCCAGCTGTGATTACAAGGAATGAGAGCTGTGGGCAATGACAGCTTCTGTATCATATTCTCCTAACAGTGCTTATAGGGAGAGGGCTAGAGCCTCTTCAGGTTGTCTAGCAAAATTGCACCTGTACAGGGCAGATTCACTGTTAGCCCAGGCAAAGCTGATGTCCTGCAGCAATTGAAAATCCCATTAGCCTTTGGTGACTGGGTTTCCTTAATACTCTCTCTACAATGACCAACCCAATGATGCAAAGCACCTACATGACCACGTCAGCTGACCACCAATGATTCTCTTTCCAAAGAGTAGTCTCTTAGTGACAAAACTAATCAAGCAGCTTTACATGACCTTGCTGTCAGGAGATGTTTGTATGAGAAAATCATGGTCATACCATAACCAACTTCTGTTTGTACCCAACAACTGGACAGGTTTGTTTGGGACAGTGTACCCCACCTCAACAGCTTGACAGACTGCATTAAGAAATTAGAGTGAGGTCTTATTTTAAGTAGGCCCTATGCTGAGGACATAATTTCAGATGATTGTGCCCAGCAATACAAAGAAAGGTTGATTCCTGTAGAAACCAAGTGTATCTGATTTCCCCAAACTTAGAAGCCAAAAGTAGTGCAACAGCTATTTATTTTTGTAAGTGGAGGCACTTCTTTCATTCATGTGATAATTTAAAGCACATTATTTTTGTTCAGTGTAGGCACTTCAAGAATAAAGACAGCACTATTGAATGCTACTGAGTTCTTTAAAGGCTTTCTTGGCTTTTTCTTTCAGCTTCTAATGTTTTGTTTAAAAAATAAGAAACACATTATCGTGATGACGCTCATAGTATGAAGCCTAAACTGGAGGACAAAGGAAATTTTTACAGAAGGTATAAGAGAGGTCAGGTGGGTTCGTCAACAGTAAGCTGTTGTTAATGGTTTTTAGCTCACTGTCTCTGGGATTATCCGTATCACAATGTTTTATTTAGTTGTTTATATTTAGTTAATTTAATCATTGAATAAACCGGTTGCCACTCGGCTCCACCTTACAACCCTATCTGAAAAGGTGACTCTGCATGCTGTCCACAGATACGTTGCAAGCTACATGTGTGTTACTGTTGGCTCTTATAAGGGTGACGCTGCCTGTGCGTGTGTGAGGAGATGTGTGTGGCTGTGCATGCACACGCCTGTTGAGGTCCTTGAGCACAGAGGCTTGAGCATCCCTCTGATGCAAGAGTGAACTCAGGCAAGGCTCGTTGAGAGACCCAGGCAGGGTCTCCCCAGAGCTCACACAGGGCTTTGAGGCTGCTGGGACATGGGCCACACTGGCGGCAGGCTAAGAACAGCTGAAGTTTTGAGACAAGGCCATGAGATGAAACCAAATAACCCCTTACAGCACGTTTGCTACCATCAGGAGCTTGAATGAGAAATGGGAATGTGTGGTTGGGGGCTGTCCCTACATGGAAGTGTGCTTATGGCCTCCAAAATCCTTACTACAGCTGTGGTAATGGTGTAGTATTTCTGACTCTTGTCTGTGTGTCCCTTATCCTAGCTATGGCTGGTGCTTATCACCTTCTCTCTTTCCTGCATGCCAATTAATTAATCTCCGAAATCTGTCTCCTCAACACATGAAAATCCTTCAGTTGCTAATCCACCAAAGCAGCTAAGTATATTCTTAGAAATCCCAGGATCTTACTTGTTCCACCAGTGGATTTAAATTTTTAAATCTAGCTGATGTCTGTATTGAATTGTGCAACTAGGACTTCCTCTTCATAAAATACAATTCTGAATATTCTTTTTTTATCCATATAATGTGGAAATAGTGTTAATCCAATATTTTGACACTTATACAATGATAAAACTTGTAGTAAATAAGACCTGAGTGTTCAAGTCCCAACAAAAGGCGGGAAGATATGCATTTAGTTCTTTGAAGCATGAAGTGCATGAAGGCATTTGAGTGCCAGACCAACAGAAAACAGAGAAAGAGCAAATTCCCCTGGGTATGCCGGCTGAACTTCCAGTTTTTTTTTCTGCTGAACTTCCAGACACCCATGGCTTAGGCTCTTCTTAAGCTAGAGTGTCTTTTCATACCTAATAACCCTTTATGGATTTTTTTTTTCCATCCAAAAATGTGTCTAAAACTTTCTTGAATTCATGTAAACTTTACTGTATCCAACACCCAGACACAATAAGTTCTGAAGCTGAGCTACATACCATTTAAAAAACTACCTCCTTTTTCTTGGACCTGTTCTTTGGAAATTTTTTTTTCGATGCTCCGACTTTTTAAATTATGATTTTGTAGACCTCTATCACATCCCCCCTTGATTTGGTTCTTCCAGGCTGAAGACATCTAGTATAATACTGTTTTCTTGTCCAGATGCTGTTTCTGCCTTGAGTGGTGTTGCTCTTCTCTGCATCCTTCTCTGTACCTGGTTCTACTGTGTCCTTCTGGAAACAGCATACAGTTGTGAGGAATGACTGCTGCTTGAACAAGGATTTCTCATTCATACATAAAGTGATTCCTCTTCCTTCTAATGAGTGCTTTTCCCTCTCTCTTTGTGGCTGTCATGAATTTTGCATAATAAGTTTGAATCTTAATCTTTCCTACCATTTATAACTGTATTTATTTTCTATTGGGTTTATTTGTACCTATAATAGTTCTTGGCAGATTACCATGGCATTTTTGAGAACAGGAATCTTCTCCCTTTTCTGTGTCTCTTTTTCAAGCTGTTTATGTGTCTGAATCCACCAATGCTGAGCCACAGTTTAGTATTACTTTCAGAGTGTGTGTGAGCCATAATCAACACTTTTGAGCTGCAATTAAGAATGGTCCATTAAGTCCATTAAAAAGAAACAAATACAAAATGGAAGATAGAAATACTATAACATTGCATTGCTTCACTGAGCGGGCAAGGAAGCTTATGGCTGGAAAAAGCTAATGGATGTACATTAGCAAACAGGTAAGTGCCCAAGAAATAATGAATAAAGAATTTTAGACTTTTCTTGGCAATGTGGATTGTCTTTGTAATAAATGGTAGTGATTGCTTCTTAGTATGGAGAGAGAGCTAGCAGCAATGTTTGACTTCGTTTCTGTTTTGTGGTTTGCAACGGTTCTTTCAGAATCATCACTGGATCAAAGATAAGTTTAATGAACCAGGGACTTCATTAACATTTTGCATTCCATATCTCACCACTGGATTAAAAGGACTTTCATGTTCTTTAAGAAGAAAATGTGTCGGCCCTCCATAGGACAGCCTCAGAATCCCAGTTGGACTTGGTACCATAGGGCCAAGATTATACAAAGAACAACAGTCTGTATCCCTTCCACTTTGTCTGCATCTCCACTTCAAAAAAGTTTAATGATTCACATATTCGTGCATAGCTGTGTAAACTGATTTATGTTTCTCTCCTTTTTCCCCCTGTACTCTGTAACTGCTGGGTTTGAATGTGCTTAGAATTTTCCTTCTCTTACACCCTTGCAATAATATTAAAGCATTACAGGTATGTGTGTGTGTGTATATATGTTTTTTTATTTTTGCTTGCGAGCTTAAATAGTAGAAAACATTTTGTTCTACTTCTTCTGTCAGGAAACAGTTGTTTTTGCTTTGCAGTCCAGCCTGATTTACACTGGTGTGCAATGGGGACTTGAGGGAATGGGAGGGTCCCAGGAGGGCCCTGGGAAACTAGGAACATTTTGCCACTGCTGACAGAGGAATAGGAAGGGTCAGGATGGAGACTGCCATTTCTGGCTGATGATGTTCTTGTACCAACCACTTCTTCAGGACTATTTGCCACCCAGAATTTAACAGTCAACCCTTGGTGGCAGAAGCAGCAGCCAGTCTGGCTTTCTGGAGCTCTGCTGGAGGCAACGTAGGACCAGTGATGATCCATTCTCACTTTCTACAACCTTTCTACAACCTGTTACCCTAGATGAGAGCTCAAGTTGCCTATGGCTCAACCCTGCAACACCTTACCAGAACAGAAGTATTGTATTCTGCAGCCATTCCCCAGCCAACCTAGATCACCCGAAAATATAAGGCAAGTCAGATCCGGAATTGTTAGTGAGGAAGAGCACATTTTGTAAAGTTTCTAGTAGCAACTCTAATGATCTCACGGAAGTTGATACAAATTACTCTGTATTTCCGTTGGACTTTAAAAGAGAAACATCAAACTACCGCATTTCTTATACTTGTTTGGCTGAAGAAAAGTGAACTAGGTGATTGGATGACTGCAGAGAAGCTGCTTTCATGCCAATTGACAGTGGAAATTAGCTAGAAAATTGCTCAAAGACCTAGATTTTAGTTACACAAACTTAAAATTAGAAGAACATTCTGTACTGTGTGAAGGAAAACATATCTAACATTTGGTACAAGCTAACATTAGTCAGGGTAATTAAATTCAATGTTTTTTTAAAGATTAATAGATGTTTTACTTCAAGTGCTTTAGCAAGCACAGAAATGAGTACTGCTCTGCCACGTTTTCTTCTTTCATGTGTTCTGGTACGTTAATTTGCCAGTAACAGAGAAGTGGCTAGCTGGCTAGCTCTTGATTTCAGGTAGTTTTCAAAAGTGAATTACTGACCTAAGAAGATAAACCACATTTTTGAAAGTCATATAAGAATTTAAAAATAAAACTGACTGAAAAAGGATTTTCAGTTCCAAGAGAAGTATTGATTGATTGTTTACCTTGGAAATCATCAGGAAGATTAAAAAAAAAAAAGCGAGAAAACGCACACCCCTCCCCCATGCTGTTTCCAGAAGACTGACATTATTCATTGCAAGGCAAATTCTTGACACCTCCACATAGGTGAATTGAAAGAGAAGTCGTAGAAAGCTGTTTGCCTGTATTTCCTGCCTACCAGGGACTTGGAGAGTGAGGTACCTGTGAAAACACTGAGGCCAGCAGGAAGGGTGTCGTGTCCGCTTGGTCAGCCAAGCTCTACAGCCTGCTGCCTGGGGATGGGACTGTGACCTCTAAGATAGGTGAGGCAATTCTTCCCGTCGGTTTTGGGAAACGGTGATTTAAGTGCCTTTCGGAATCTTCAATATCTGCGTCCTCTGTGCAGCCAAGCAGGACTCTGCATCTGCTTGATAAAACCCATACTAGCTAGCCTGCTCACACCAAATCCCCAGCACAATAGTCAGCACAGTTACAGTGGAAGCAAGAAGGTAACCTGCGCTGATAAACATATGGCCTATGCTGCATGTGAGATAAAAGAGTTTCTCTGCTGTTTCGTATTGTTATTTTAATTTGTGGCTGTATTTGTTATTTAGTTCTTGTTTTTATGAAAATGTTGTGTAAATATAATAGCTTGGTGATCATCTACATTTTGAAAATGCTGAAAAATAATTTGGTCTTTGTGGGACTGAAGGGACTTACACACACTATGTCAGCTCTGGTGGTAGCATCATGTCAGCTGGTGCCTCACAAAATTATCTGATTACATGAAGAAATGCTGAAAACTGTGATATCTTGTTACATGGCATCGAGTACTCCCCTCAGCCTTATGGTAATTGGCCAGGTCTCTCCTTTTACTTAGGAGCTTGTACTATGTCAGGAAAAGCCCGAAGCAAAACATTTCACACAGAATTCGGAGATGCATGACAGCAAAGTGGCCTTTTATCCCCTGGTCTTCAGGTGTTTATAGGAGCCAAGGACAAGCTAGCCCACAGGAGAGCAGAATTATGTGATATTTATTCCTGTCTAAGAAGAACATACATAAGAAGAAAGATTATAAGAACATACATGAGAAGATAAATTTCTGCTCTACAAAATTTACTATTTAAAATAGACAAGTAGCAGTATGAATACTGACAGTAGGCCATGCTAGATAAGAAGGGGTAATCGCGGTGTTTTTGAAAGTAATTTTATTAAAAGAAATAGATCTTATAATCAATTTGCTGTTATGTGGCATATTCCCTTTTTTTTTTAAAAAAAAGCCATTATTTGTTACCTTTCTGTTTTTAATGGGCAGGCAAGAGAATGGTAGATTGTGCAAGAAGTGAGTGGAGGGAGGCTCATTCACTGGTAGCGGTGGTTACAAGGGGATCAAGCCAAGCTACAGAACTCATCCTGGCAAGTGGAACTTGTTCTCACGCAACCCAGTTTTGTGAGTGAAAAGTCTTTGCGTTTGGAGTATCGCATTCGTGTTGTTAAAGGGTGAGTTGACGCCTTCTATATTTGACCCTATAACAGTACACTGATGAGTTCAGAAAGGAGTCAGGATAGGTGTGTGCAGCAGTCTTGTCATAAGAGCAGCTTAAAATGCCAGGTTTTCCAGCCCAGAAAATCAGCAAAAGAAGTGACAACAAAACATTTAACATAATGTGTGTAGTGTTACTCAGGACTATCTCTGTTAATCAACTAGAAAGTAAAAAAGAGACATCATTTGAGATTGAAACAGCCAAATCGCAAAATAGAGAAGTAATTTTTTTGGATACTGGGTACTGGAGAGAAAAGCAGGTACTTGGTTAGTAAGCACTAGTCTTTTCATTCTTTCTAATGAAAATGTAGGAACTTTAAGTAGCAGATCCAAAGAGATGAATCAGACAGTGTCAGCTAATGAATACCTGCAGATACAATTTCTATCCTATATTTAAAATCAATTCACCTTAGTAGAAAACATGTGTGGATCTTGAAAAGATTTTTATGTAGGCAGTTCTGAGAGTGAGATTGAAGCTGTGTGCCCCTTACCTGACTCTATGTAAGGCTAATCACTAAAAGAGGTCAAAATTGATGTCTCTCTCATAATGTTGTATATTAACATTTTTATTATAAAAGGTTTTAGAAGGATTTTAGAAAGAAATAAGGATGTAAGCATGTAAGTTCACACAAAAAACCTGACAAATACTTGATGTTGAAAAATAAAATAAAAAAACAGACATGAATTTTCACAGAAATATAGAAAATGTTGGTAACAGAACTGGATCAAAGAGATGTTTCAAAATCGCAGTGCATTTCCAAAAGGAGGAATTTTAATGAGGGAGCACAATAGAGAAGTGAGCATGACTGTGGCTGAAGATTTTTGAGACCTGTGGATTTAAAGCTGCTTCTGGACTCGATTGTATTCTTGCTGTGTTCAGTAAATTTATTTCGGCATTCAGAACCAAGGGGCAGGGGAAAAAAGCTGTTTGTTAAAAATTATTATTATGGAGAATCAGAAATGACTACTCATTACTGAACTCTGGGAGAAGATTAGTCAGCATGTACCTGGTTTTGACCTTGAAACGCAAAGAAGACACAGGACTGTGTGGGAGTCAGGGAGAACTCTATGATGACTTGACTGATGTCCACGTACTCCTGTAGTTGTGTTTTAGATGCACATTCTGCCTTCCTTTGGAAATCAATCTTTTTGGGGGCCTGCTTCCTTAAAATGCAGTTAAATTGCTTTGCGGGAAGGAGATATGCTATGAGGAGCAAACGGGATGTTTATAAGATCATTTATGTTACACAGCACTCAGGAGACAGAAAAATACCCATGTCAGCTATTATGAGTTTATTAAACACCTAATGATTGACTATGACATTGATTTTAATATGCAAATTAAGATACATGTGTTTAGTGTCAGGGGAGAAGAACAACAATGAGAATCAGCGATGATTAAAAATCCTATACTGTGGCTGGGAAAGAAAGATACTCTGTTCTCTATGATAGGTATGGCTGACAGAAAATGTGTAAAGAGCAGAAAAGAAGAAATGTATATGCTGTGTTTTTTGAAGAGGAATGGGGCATGGTATGAATATAAAAAGAAAAATGTAAGAATTGTTGTCTTTGGACTAACACACATGATATTGGTCTCTGAATAAAAGAAGCTTAGTATAAAGTATCTGTAGCCTCATTACATTCTATAGAAATCAATATTCAAATGACAGAATAAATCACACTGGGAAAAAAATGCCTTTTAGTTTTCTGATTTATGTACAGTAACAATTCACATAAATGCTATTGCTTCCTATTAGAATTTAGATATATTTCCTATGGTGATCTGAATTTATTATGCTGCCCTCTAAGTTTTCCAAATGTGAATTGCTGTAAAATGAAATTAAATTCAATTGCTTTCAAATATCTCAGAAAGTAGAAATGTTGGAAATTATCTTGTTTCTGTGCTACTAACTGGATTTATGTTGAGGAACTTTAAGCAAATGTATGTAAATGTCTTTTATGACATGACAAAAGAATTACATAAAGCATCTGTGTTCAGTATGGTTTTTAATTAACCTTAATTAATTTGGTCCATGGGTAGCCTTCACCCTTCTGCAGAGCAGAGCAGGCTCCTACATTCTGTGATGGGACAGTCCTTATACTCAGGGTCGCAAAGGCTATGTATGCTTCCTAGAAGCAAGTCGCTGAGATGGCAGTGCCTGTTTTCAACAAGCTGGCCGCTTGGGTAGGGCAGGCTTGATTTCCTCTTCCATTAAGAATGAAGGACATAGACATCACCTCCAGGACAACTGGAAACTCAGGTGGAGACAGAAGAGCATTTCTACTCCCTCCTGCAGGACACTGTGACTGCGATGCTTATTGCAGTTTGTGGCTAAATACCATGGTCTATTCCTGAGAAAGCACTGTGCACATTTGCCAGGCAGATGGTGACTGCTACAGTTAGAGTGATGATTCCAGTTAGGCTGTTTCCACAGATGTTTGTGGGCAATGCAAAATATGTTGTACTTTTCATGGGTTTTTTTTATTACCCAGTAAAAACTGCATTAACTGGTTGCAGGGTGAGAACAGAAATATCTCTTTCAAAGGTTTTAAAGATCTGTTTTAAAAATTTTTAAAATCTGTTGTATTTTTCTAGAAAAAACCTATCGCCGAAATTTCATGTTGGAGCTAGGATGAGGAACATCTGCATCTGTGAATTTTGAAGTTATTTGTTATGATTTTGTATAAAGTATCTGTGTTAGTGATGGGCTGTCCATCCCTAACACATTGCTGTGCATTTAACATCCTGGATTTATAGCTTCCTTTGCTACTTTTTATGCCACCAGTGGGACTGCACGTATTCTGTGGCATGCCTTTAATTAATTAGTCTTTATCCATCCTATTTGGGGACAGACAGAGGAACTTAATATATTATTACTAACTAATGAGCAATTTCTACTTTCTGATGATTAAATTTTCAGAAGTAATTTGAAATATAGATTGTACGTCCTTCACAGGGAGACATCATCAGATGGACTTCATTAATTAATCAGCAACATTCAGCGCATAGCTTGGCTATGTAGGTGCTAAAGTAAAATAACCGTTATTTGGAGTTGGTTTTCACATTTTTCATTGTTTCATAGGAAAATGGCCCAGGGCTTATTTTCTCTGTGAAGTTAGCTCCATTTGTATCTCAAATTCCATACAGAAGGAAAATGCCTTAACCTTAATGTGTGTTAGTACTTTTACATTGAACTCTTAGTCTGGATCACCCAAACTGATCTTGCCTCAAGTTAGTACAGCTTATTAGACTGTGTGGACATGGACTGTGTCTGTGCTGGTGCTGCAAGTCGTCTGTTGGTTTCCTGTAATTCCCCCCTTCCCCATACAACAAGGAAGACAGTCAATTTCTACTGCAATTCATTCTTGGAAAAGAAAAAGTTGTGCCTCAGCTTATTGCAGCAAAGCAAGCTGTGTGTTATCCCTTTAGAAATCTTTGTGCCAGAGGCAACCAGTGGTAGTGCCTTTTATGGGCTCAGTTCCCTTCGTGCCATCCTGCAGTGCAAAAATGACAAGCTGACTCTTCCAATGGAGACCAACTCCCCACTTCGTGCTTCCTCTCATGTCTGAAAAAGTAAGGAACCAAACTTCCTCCCTCCCTTCCTCCCTTCCTCCCTCCCTTCCTTCCTCCCTTCATTGTCCATTGAGAATTAACACAAAGCCTCTGTAGATTGAAATTCTCCTCTGAATTTTGCCTAGTTTCATGACAGTGACAAATACATCCTCATGGAGATGGCAGAGATCACACTGGCAGAAAAGACTAGCATCATCTGTAGCCCCAAGAGGGAAGGGTGAATGTCACGATGAGATATGTGCTGCAGAGAATAGTTTTTAGACCCTGGAAATGACAGCTTCTTAAAGCTATCGTTGGAACAACACCAGGAGAAACAGGTCTTGAATTATCCTGATCCAGGACTGAGTTCAAATCGTTATTGCTAAATAGCCACGAAACAATAATTATCACAATACACTCAGATTTAGCCCTTTCCCTGCAATAATGCAGAACTACATAAGAATCAATAAACTACTTTCAAGAAATGAAAAGGATCAGCCAAAAGAAAAAAAAACAAACAATAATATACTGGAACCTCAGAATAAATGTATTTCATTTATGGAAAAAGACAACTTGGAAAAGAACCAAGTAAGTCTTCAAAGTTAACTGTCAGAGTAAGGGGGATTACTAGGAGTTAAAAGACCTAAAATGAACATCACATTCAAATGGAAAAAAGAACATAAACAAGTTAAACGTAAAATTAATAAGGCAGGAAAAAAAAAAAGACTTTGGGGAACAATTTTCTAGAGGCATAAAAATTAAAAATATGCTTATTTGTCAAACATATTAGGAAGCCTGCCAGAAAGACTGTGGGGCCAATGGATGATCATGGTTTAATAGGAGTTCTCACAGGGCAAAAATGCAGAAAAATTAAACCAATTCTTTTCAGTGACCATCACCACCAGGAAGACATTGAAACCAGAGGGCTTTTTATTTCATGGATCTTAGTTTAAAACAGAACTTCCTCAAACAAAGGTGTCAAAAGCATAAGATTTAGAAGAAATAGATGGAGTGAATGCAGACAAATTACCAAAACCGGGTACTATTTACTTGGAAGCCTTAAGGAAACATAAATATGAAAATGGAAACTTTCAGCTATGCTATGGAATCTATTGATTAGATCAGTTGTGGTACTAGATGAGAGTGAAATGGCAAATATAAATTCAACTTTAAAAATGCATTTAAGTAAAATGGGGAATTCAGAAAGCTTAAGACAATCTAGAAATTTGTAAGTGTGTGAAAAGTTAGAAGCCATCCTAGGACTAACAGACAAAAGGGTAAATACAATATAATGAGGAAGAAACAACACAGCTTTTGAAAGGGGATTAGTACCTTGCAAATCTATTAGAGTTGTTTGATCATCACTGAACATACAGAAGAAGAGATGGTGTTGATACTCTGACAAAAAAGCTTTTTGATGAGTCCTTTGCTGAAGGCTCTTATAGAAATTAAGTTGTGGTAGGATGGGGAGAAGGTCCTCTGCATATTAATAACTGTTTAAAAGGTAGGAAATAGAAAGTAGGAATAAATGGTCAAGGGAGGAAGGTAACAATGGAATTCCTTAGGCATCTGTGCTGAGATCTTTACTGTTAAATATACTAATAAATTATATACATTATATAATTAATGTGTTTGTATGCCTGCATGTATAATATACATATATGTATATTCATATCTATATTTTAATATATAGATATGTATAATATACATATATGTATATTCATATCTATATTTTAATATATAGATGACAACATGACATGAAATTTGTATTCTGTATCAACATATACAAAGTAAAGCACACAGGAAAACCTATCTGAGCTGTACACCCACAGTGAGAAGATCTAAATCAGCATTACATTACCATGCAAGACAGAGAGCCCAGAGTCACTGGAAATTGTTCTATAAACACCTTGGCTCAGTGCTCAGCACTATTAAAAAAAAAGCAGACAGAACATTAGGAACTACTGGGGGGAGGAAAAGTAACATTTACTGTTTTGCCTTTTGTGTCACTGTGAATAATCATAGTTCATCTACATCCTGAGCGCGTTTGTGGAGGTCTGAGCATTGCTCCCTGCATTTAAAAAAAAAAAGTGTAATGTAATTGGAAAAACATTATAGCTCTCTCTTGATAGATATATACTCTATGTGTTACTTATATAAGGTGGTAAGGGTTGCTGGGGTATAGAGCAGCTCCTATACAATGAGAGATTAAATAGCCCGATATGCTTCAGGTAGGAAGGGAGAAGGTTGAGAGAACAGAGATGTCATCGGGCAGCAGGTTTCAGACATGCACTTTTTTATTAAGGGCAGAATTAGTCTTGGAACTCACTGGTATTTGTGGGGGCCAAAAATATAGATGGATCCATATAGCAATTGCAAAACAGATATATGGAAAGATGTCAGCTGGGAGGTGTGGGGACAGCCACTGGCTGAGAACAGGCAAAAGCCACAGTCCCACAGCAGTATAACTCCTTTGACTAGCACTGCTACGGTCTTGCCCCATCCAAAGCCAGATGTCCATCTGACCCTGCCCCACAACCCTGTTGTGCTGTCATCGGCATACACCTGATGCTGTGATGAGCTGTTTCAGGTCTCTGAAATAAAGGACAATTAATCTCTTAGTTGTGGGGTTACTTTTCTGTCATCTGTTTGTGCTGGTACATGTCAATGTCTGGAAAAGGGGTGGGCAGGATTATGTTGTTGGGGAGCAGGGTGGTGTTCTGGTTTATAATCTGCTTTATAACCGCACCCTGGGCTGAGAGAAGGACATGGAGGAAGTCACTCTGCCTGTTCTTATACTTCTTGCTGCCTGGACGGGGTCCAGTTCAGCTTGCTTATGTTCTTATGACTTGTGTCGGTTTGTTGGTATGTCTCTGTTAGGTGGAGCTTCCCTGCTGCCAAGGAGGCAAGTCAGACTCTTCCCGTCTTGGAGAGATAGCTGCATGGCTTACTTGAGCACAGGTAAATTAATTCTAGGCCAGTGTAAATACAAGGCCTAGAAAATTTTTCAGACAGTACTTTTGCCTCATCTAGGTTAACTGTGGCCAGAAGGGACAAGAACCTGAAGGTGTTCTTATGTTGTTGTCTAAATATAAGGCTGTACACTGCAGTGTTCCCTTTCATAGCCCTGGTTCTACTAAGGGCTAGATAACACATTTTGGGTTGGATTTGGCTGGTCTTAGGAGTTGTGTCTTGAAACCGCTACTTCATATCTTGGATCCTCTCTCCCCTGAGAGACCCATTCCTGTTGGCTATGTACTGGAGAAGGACACAACAGACCTGCATGGCTCTGCTTGGGAGCAGAATGTATCTTACCTAAACCGAGCTCCAGGCTATGAAGGCATGCCCCACAGTGTGCCACACACAGGCGGTGGTGGACCCAGCCTTACTTATTGACTCATTTGTGGCCCAAAACAGTGTCATCTTACAGAGAACACCCAGCAGGTAGAGAAGATTTGTAGAAGCATTGTTGGCTATTGATGGCTTACGATAAATGCGTTTGGGAAGAAACCACACACTTTACCTACAGGTGTATTTCCAATTTAAAAAAAAGTGGGAATGCATCGAAGAGCTGCTTGTTGCAAACTATTCTCTCATCCCTTCTGAGAGCCAGGAAAATTCAGAAACCCTCTGCACTTTCCAGTTTGCAAAATTAAATTAATAAAAGGGTTAATTGAACAGACAATACAGTAACTGTCTTGGTATCATTCAAGTATTATGGTCTTCTTAGAAAGGCTGACATCTCAGAAAGGAAATACTGCCGCTTTGCATGAAATGCAGTGGTTTAACACCAACATTAGCACTCTATCTGTGTTAGAGCCAAAGTGTTGATTTCCCAACCTTTGGAATATCATAATTTTGCATCATTATGTAGTATTCAATGCAATAAGCATCAGTTTTTCAATAATAGAGAAGTTTTAAACAGACTGAGGCAGGAAATGAGTGTTTGCACAGACCACTAGATTTGTGTGAAACCATGTGCACCTATTTCTGGTCCTGTGTTTCCATAAATAATGGATTGAGAGCTTCATGGTTTCCAGAGGATACATGGTACGTATAAATGTCAGACAAATAAATTCCAACATTCTATTTCTTTCTCTCATGAATAGCTCAGTGTAAGGTTTTTATGGTTCTAAATAAAACTCATAATATAATTTGCCTGGTGCTTTAAATGAGTCTGAGGGCACTGTGACAAAAAAGGGGAAAAAAAAAGTCGAGCCTGTTCATCCCTCCTGAACAATTAAGGTTGCTACATGTTTAACAGAAGGTTTCCTGAGTAAGACAGGTTTATTTGGTGGAAATATTTAGCCGTTTTCTATTACTTACTGTATCTTATACCAAGCTCAAGTGACTGCTTTAATACAGGATTGTATTTTTTCTGACTGCTGAGTGTGGAGAGATAAGGACACTAAGCTTGAATGGTGCTCACAGAACAGAAGCCAGGTTATAAGGTATACTAGGATGGAGGATAAAGCAGAAACTAAGATAACATCATCTTGTCATTGTGCATTAGTAGTCTTTCGGAAGTAGTTTTGTCTTTCTGATCTACTACCCCCAGCTGTTTTCCAGTGGAGGTATGGACTCCAAGTTGACAGTGAAAGACTGAATGAAAAAAGACGTGTTTTCCTTATCTTTTCTATATTCCTTTGAAGGTAAATATAGATTTGTGATAGCTGGTGCACTTGGTGTATTTCTTCATACTTTTTAATGATTAAATAAGATGACTGGCTTCCTGTGGAACCTCCTGGAAAGCGGGGAGAGCGATGTGGGAGCCTGCTCAGGGAAGGAAACAGCAGGGCTGGCAGCAAGGGGGTTGGAGCCGAGGGCCAGGCTCCTGCAGGGAGGCCAGCGCAGTGGAGATGTGTAACGAGCAGACAGACCTCAGAAATAATGGAAAGGAAATTTTTTGGGGATCGAGGGGCACCTCAGAGAGTCACTGCATTTGCTGAAGCTAGTCCTGTAAGCACAGATACCATGCAGAGGGCAAGACTGGGTGCAGTCTTTCATTTGCACTCTGAGATAGTGGCTTTAAGGATTTTTTTCTGTTAAAAAAAAATAAAAATATACGTTCTAACAAAATGCACGTGTTTTTTTTCTTTTTTTCTTTTTCTAGCTAAAAAGACTTTTAATCTGTTTTGGGGAGCTCACTTTAAGGAGATGATCTACATAGATCCTCCTCAAAGCTCTAGCTGACTTGAGGGTCCTTCACATACTCATCTTTGCATGCTACAAATCACTGCGCTAGTTGGCATTAGTAAATACTTCTCATACAACAGACAGGTCTAATAGTTACAACAGATTAGTGAACACTAGAAAGGAGACATGCAAGGTTGTGATGTCTAGTGGCAATCCGTGGTTTTGGGTGATCCAGCATTGCAGGATCTAGGAGTTCTTGGAAGAACTGGGCCTGTACAAAGCAGAGAAACTGTTTCAAGTCCTGTGAGATGGGCAGGGTTTTAGTAGCAAGCCATGATCCTAGGAGTCTCCTTCTTTTTTGGGGAAATGTTTGCTCTGAACATCTCCTTAAGGCAGAAAGGTTATGGTGTGTTCTGCAAATGGCCACAGAGAGGTCTCTTGTTTTCTTCTTTGCCTCTTCATATACCCAAAAAAGGAAGTTTTGGGACAGAGTAAGGATAATGATGAGCTATTGCCATGCTTGTTGTAGACCAAGAGTTCAGAAGTGAAGCCCTGTCTGTGAAATTCAGAAAGGACATTTAGAAAAAGAAAATAACCAATTTTTTATGTATACACAGAAATGTTCCATAGAGCAAAACGGGCTATGCACCATCTGCTTTTAATTTTTGGACAAAATTCTCAGTACTGCCTAGCATTCCTAATCCCAGGCCCTCTGAGACTTCACTTATAAAAGCAAATAAAACCAACTTTCAGTGTACAACATCCTCTCCTTTATAAGTTATTTGTAGGCTGAAACATTTCCATGGAGATTAAAAATGGGTCTTCTCCCTGTGTCTCAAAATGAGCTCCAGTGCTACCCACAATAAAGTCCGTGATGACACCATCTTTGGCATACTGGCATATTACTCGTGTAACAAAGGCACAGCTTATTCCTAGTAAATTTATTATAGAGATTCTGCTGGCAGCACTTTCATCTGAGTTATATCTGTGGACAAACATCTACAAGTACCTCTTATTTGGTGAGAGGAACAAGAGCCATCTAACATGTTTGTAAGCCTAAGACAGATGCGATCAAAGTCAGCGTTAAAGGAAAATATTGTCTAAGAACTTTCTAAAAGCTGACACTGATGAACCAGAATGGTGTTTGCCATCCTGTCTTATGCAGTGCTGATTGGTTCACTAACAGATACTAGACCTGCACAAATTGCTAAGTGTAGATTAAACTTATAAGTTGGAGGAAGTTTTGAGTATGAGTATGAGGCCTCTTATAAGCGTGTCAAGGTTGAGTTCGTGACAGTAATTGAGTGGTTTTGGCATTTTCTGCCTCCTCTTTTAAACAATATCTTTATTATAAACATTTTATGTAACGCATAACATAAAAATAATTTGTACCTTTTGTCTCCAATACTTAGCAATGGTGATTCTCCAAGAGCGACAGATGAGTATTTGGCCTCCTACTAGTGAGAAGAAAGCTGCTTTCAGAACATTCCTTGTATCCTATCTTTTTCCTCTCTTTTCTTGTATTATTTTATTCATCAGATGCATGTTTTACATGATTTCCAAAGTCATGACTGATTTGCATTTTGTATTGTCTCTGTCTCTGGAGTTGGGTTCTTGGGCTAAAGTTTGATGTACTAAGCATTTCCAGAAATAAACAAAGACAAAAGCAAAACTGATGTAACAGTAGCTGAATAAAAACCCCCACTGTCCAGGAGGTCACCCAGAACTTCAATGCATTAAAATTGAGAGCTTTCCAAGCAAGAGGTTAAAAAACCCTAAGCCCAACTTTTGTGCACTCATTAATGTAAATTGATACAGTATTTTAAAGAAGTGATAAAAAATTCATTTAAAAAAGAGGGTTTGGTCACTCTGGAAAAAATTTATATGGGGGTTGTGTAAGAAATGGATGTGGAGGTAGCACAGAAAGTGTGAGGGTGATAGACTGCAGTCAAAGCATAAGAAAAAAGAGTATCCAACCAACAAATACCAAAGTATTGTGGAGTTCACTATGAATGCTATCAGTATTAGGAAATGCCATTTAATACTCTTAGTAAATACTAAACTAATATCTTCTCTGGAGAATCTCCTGCAATGAACTATTGAACAACTCTTAAGCATTTGTGGGTTTTGTTTTTTTTCCATGGAAGCATGTGTAAATTGAATTTGTGCTAAGACTTTTAAGGTTTATTCTGACCTATAAAGCATACTCTGATCTGATTAAAAAGAGAAGTTAAATAGATTTCTGTTGTCTATTGAGGGATGAGAAGGAAAATTAGGTTTTCCCTTTTTCCAGTCTTGTATTCCGATTGAAAACTGTCTTCACAAGCTAAGGACATTAGTGCAATTGCATCACAATGTTTGGAAAGCCAACTTCTCTCTAGCACCCTAAACTAACTTATCCCAAAAGGGATATTACTTCTCTCTAGCACCCTAAACTAACTTACTTATCCCAAAAGGGATATTGAAAATTTAAAGAATTATGTGATGGCACAGCACAGAAAACAAATGCTGTCCGGACCATATTGTCTTCAGCTGGAGGGAAACTAGAGTTGATGTTTTCCAGTATTATGGCCATAGGAAAGGAAGCAAAACCATCCAGAGATGCTCAGAGATCTGTACACAGGTGTTCTCATCAGTGCTTCCAGCCTTGACCTTTGGAAAGATACTTGAGCCATAAAATGATGAATCATGGCCAAAGCCGAGAAATGTTGAGAGCCGGACTAATTTTCACCTCCTTGTAATTTCATGAAGATGATGTTTCAGTGTCATGTTGAATGATCACCCAAACTCATAGGCTATTAGCCAACCAAAAAGAGACCTTACACTGTCACGCTATAGAGATTCAAAGTACCACATGTGTATTTTACAAGCCACTAGATGGCTATATGGTAATAAAGCCATCAAGGTGCTATTATCATCATTATTGTTGTTATTTGTGGATACCACGTAATGTGCTACTTGTGTCAGGTAGCTGCTGTTGAAGAGCAGTATAACTTTCGGAAAGATTATGCCCTGAGGGTATGTTTAACAGCAATGCAGTGTATTATATCCCCTAAAAATAATACAGGGAAGACCAAAATGAAGGCAAATAGAGCAGGATGTGATTGCTGTGTAGAAAGTGCTCTGCAGAACAAGGGCTCACACAACGCCAACCCTTCCCAGGGCAGACTATTACTGCAAGTGATCTGTCTCAAGGAGCAGAATGGTGAATAGCAACCGAGGCTGGTGAGGGCGAGAGTCTTGCTGGCGTTTTGCAGGATCAAGCCTCGGGCTTGTAACAGCATTGTAAGCTGCAGTGTCTCAGATCACTGCTGGGGACTACTGTCACATTGCCGTACAGGGTGCCGCTGCTGGGAGGTGGGGGGG